>NC_083112.1:71584200-71827536 GCF_949774975.1 Lagenorhynchus albirostris | reverse complement strand
TTAGAAATGATTGACTTCAGTGCTTCTTTTTAGAAAGAGTTATATAAGAAGGACCCAATTTAGAAATAGTTTTTTTTTTTCTTCTGAACAATCTAAGTTATTTCATTAATAAACCAAGAATGTCATTTAGATTTTTGTCTAGATATTTATGTTTAGACCTTTGCCTTTAATATCTTTTTTACCTCCTCATTCTGAGAGTTCTGCCCAAGGATTTCCCAAATTTTCAGATTATCCATGACAAATTTCCACGATTTTGCAGCAAAAGGATAAAAATACCATTGTATCTATCTCCGTGTCTCTATAAAATTTGACAATCCTATATTGGGTTCCAATTAGAAAAAAAAGAAAACATATCCCATGGAAATCTAACATCTATGCCTGCTCATTCTTACCTCATTACCCAGGAGGCCACGAGAATGATCACTTATCACCCCTCTCCCACCATAAACTCATAATTCTTCTGACACCATTTCATAACCCTAGCCCTTAGCTTGTGCTGTCCTCCATTGTCTCAGAGCCTTGCTAAGTGATGACCTATGTCATATGATAAAATCAGATGTGGTTCCTCTGTTTTCTTCTTCCACATGAGCAGAGGCAAAAGAATATCTGATATATAAGCAGTGAGCTTTTCTCACTACAAGATTTTGAAAGATGTTGTTGGGAGCACATGAGTAATACTGATTAAAAGAATATTTATTAGTTTGGAAAGTAAAAATGCGTCAGCGTTACACCTCCTTCACATTTCCTTGTCTGAGTAAAACTAGAATATGTGAAATGAGGAAATTCATTAAGCTTGTACCAGTCATCAAGATGTAAGAAATCAGTTAAGGGAAAGAAGAGTAGAGACTAAAAAATAATAAAAATTTGTGTCAATATCAGGCGTGCAGGGGAGGCAGGCACAAAGCTGGTTTTGCCCAAATACTCTAGTGGGAACAGTTGAAATGAAAATGCACATGTCTTGCTCCTGGTAGATGGATTCTTTATCCTCATGAGAATGATATTAAAGGGAAAGAAGCCAAGTAGATGAGGTAAGTAGTATCAAAGAAGTACCTGGTTGTCCAAATAGATCCTCCTTGTAGAGTATGGAACAAGAATTGAAGAATTAGAAAGAGATTTGCATTGGAGTAAAGCGTGAGACCAAGAGAAGGCAAATGGGCTTGCATTGCTGGACGTGGCTCACGTGAACACCAGAGGATTCACGTTTGGAAACTTCTCCGGTAAACTGCTGTGTTGGAGTGAATCTCCTGGTGCTGGCTGAGTGAATATGAAGGAGGTAAATGTTCTAAGTAGGTTACCTTCACAACGCTGACGTCCTGGCTTTTATGACTTCTGCATGGATAGACCCTTTAGGGAGCCGGGAGTTGAGTCAACACCACTTATATACCAGTTTGATGTATTTTTCTGTTCCTCGAGGTAAGATTCTGAGCCTTATTCATCTATACCTATGCATAGGCAATAGCTAAAAGAGCGACTGGTATATAGTAGGTCTTTAAAATCTTCTTGGATGTAATTTAATTAATTGACTAATAAAGTTGCACATAAGATTAACATGTTTTAAGCAAGAAAAACGAATTAGAATCTGGAAATTTTGCATATAATAAGTTTTGGGGTGCACACTGGTGTTTTATTTTCCCTGAGACTACAACTGTAGGAAATAGCAGACTCCACCTTTGCATAGATCTAGGACTTGGTCGGTGGTTATGTCAATAGTGGAAAACATAAAAGTTTGTTTTTTTCAGTAATGGATTGTTTCATATTGCAGTGGCTTTCATGGAGTGATGGAGGTATATACAAGTAGACAAAATGAATAAGATGGGGCTTAGGCACATTTTTTTTTTTTTTTTTTTTGCAGTACGCAGGCCTCTCATTGCTGTGGCCTCTCCTGTTGCGGAGCACAGGCTCCGGATGCGCAGGCTCAGCGTCCATGGCTCACGGGCCCAGCCGCTCCGTGGCATGTGGGATCTTCCCGGACCAGGGCACGAACCCGTGTCCCCTGCATTGGCAGGCGGACTCTCAACCACTGCGCCACCAGGGAAGCCCCCAGGCACATTTTTAAAAGAACTTCCCAGGTGATGTCAAGATATCGGTTTTAAAGAGCAAGGATTTCAATGGAAAAAAGTCTGATCTATATAGGAAGTAGTAAAACATTTTAATCTTGCCTCTGCTATCAATTCTTTGTATAACTTGGTCCATTATGGTTTATCAGGGTCCCAGCTTCCTCATTTATTAACTAATGAGTTGAGAGTCGGGATATTTGGATGCATGGATGTTTGGGTACAGGATTAGGTAACCTTTAAGACTCCTTTCTGTGCAAATGTTTCAGCATTTTATGAGTAAGAAGTAAGCAAAATGAAAGCAAAGTGGTATTCAGCCCATCTCCAAAGAGGAACCCATTATCTAATGGCTCATTTCTTTGAAATGAGACCTATGCACCCAAGCCCTGGCTCCAGGGTATTGTGTGCTGAGACCCTCATTACTGTCAAGTCACCTTTGAGACTGATGACTACATATTTCCAGTATATGTAAGAAGATTGAGATGACTTGGGCAATGGGCCAAAAAGATCAGATTTCCTGAATAATTTCCTGGTTTATTGATATCCTTTGGCCACTAAGAGGCTCACGTGAAGACAAAACATGACAAATATTATAAGGAAAATACATAATTGTCAGTTTAGGTGGTAATGAACAACCCCCAATCTCAGAGTTTTACAAAAAGTAGCCTTCATTTCTCTCCAACCCTGTGTGTAAACTGTAGGGTGACCGTGGCCATGCTTCAGGCTGTGGTTCTTTCCAACATGTCTTCTCTTTCACTGACCCAGGCTGAAAAAGCAGTCTCCATCCTGGGCATTAACTCCTATGATAGAGGCCAAGGCAAAACCAATAAACTGCATTAAAGTCTTTTCATAGACGAGATATTTGTCATATTCCACTGCCCAAAACAAGCTATGGGACGATTGTTGACAATGGACAGGAAGTACATTCTAACCAAGGGTTGGGGAGCTCTGGAGATGGCTGGGCCAGGGCAAGGATGCTCACTGCTATGGCAACAGAGGAAGTGCAAAGTAGTGAACAGTCACCTTGGACCTGGTACCCAGGATCTCACTGTGCAATTGATTAGTGACCCCAAACACTGTTTCTCACATATGGTCTCCTCACTTCTTTATCACGGAGTGGCCACTTCCAGCAAGAGTTGACTTCTCAGAGATTCTGGAGATGGGGTCCAGTAAGAGAGAAAAGAAAGAGGAAGAATAAGAAAGAGTGAGCGAAAACAGTCATCAGAATTTAGTGTATTTTAGAGGCAGACAGGAATTTGGGGTAATTTATTTCAACCCTTTCATCTGTCATATGAAGAAATTTTTTAAAAAAAGGATGAAAAACACAGACACAAAGTTTTAAAGATGGTAGTAGTTTCAAGGTTGATGTCAGGATTTGGAGCACAACTATTGTTTTGACCAAAAAACAACCATGATCCTCGTCAGTTCCATCGCATAGAATAGGACCAGAGATTCCTTCCTTCTCCATTTCTGAATAATAGTGACTTTCAGTAAAGAATAATATACACTTCTCTCTCTGAGATGCGTTTATTTATGCAATTATTGGAAATATACAATTTGGAAAACTAATCCACCACCCGTTCAAATCCCACCATTCCACTTAAGCAGCTGAAAATGTGTTCAGCTCTGTAGAACTCCTCAAGGGCCTCAGACAAACTTCACTGAACTGTCATTCAATATTTTTATTTCAATCCACACAACTATATGTATTGGTGAGACTGGACACTCTCAACACCACAGTGAACTGCAGTGTCTCGTCTCTGACTTAAATTTAAATTGAATTTGAAAAGACTTGCCAGCACATAAAAGAAAGATCAGGGGAAATGCCTCATTTCTCTCCAGCTTAGAAACTGAAGGGAATAGGTTGCTGAGTGTTTTATCATCCAAAGTTCGTATTCTGTAAATCTGAATTGGGAAATGTGAAAAAATCAAACCATTTAAAATTTATTAGGAGAAGGAGGAGGAAAGACCAGTTAAAATGTGCAGCTCATTTTCAGTGATTAGCTGACTATATTCTGATTTAAGAAGCACTCACAAAAAATCATTCCCCTTTCTTTCCTCAACTGCGCTGTGAAAGGATACATTTTTAAATATATCTCTTGCTCCTTAAAAAAAAATAGCTGGCTTGTCAAAATAAGAGCTGCCTTTCAAACTTCCAGAGTACACGTGTTCCCCGTGATAAAATTAACTTAAATGACTGTCTTTCTGCCATGATGACAAAGGTGGGACAATTTATGTAACTACTATCCATCTTGTACAGAGTTTATAAAGCCCTTACTCATGATTGGCTTCACACACTGATTAATAGACGCATTTTATTTCAGACTTTAATTAAAAGCAATAAAAGCAGTCAACTGTAGGCCATGAATGTGTTGGTGACAAAAGAGAAAGAGCCATTAGAGAGATGGGAGATCAAGCAACGAACAAATTTAGTGTGAGACCTTGTAAGTAGATCCATATGCCTGCGTGTGCAGCCTCTGAGATGGTCGCACAAAAAAATAGCAATGAAGAGGCGAACACTCAGTTTTAAGCTCAATCTGCTTTAATTTAAGAGAAATTTGCACCATATTCTTTCCATATTTATATTAATATCAAAGTTAGTGGAAACAAAAAAAAAGGAAGAAAGAAAACTTTCGAATGAGGAAACTCTAGCCTGCAGGTTTTGTTATAAAATACAAATTGCTAAATTAATTCTGCTGCATCTGAAGAGTAATTTAATATAAATCATTGAACAGATGCCATGGACTGTTGTAACTCAGAGAAAATTCAAAGAAATGGTTATTGATTCCTATAGTATTATACTAATTATTCACTTACACTCTATCGTAAATATATTGTTTCACTGAGTATAGAAGGCTTTATTTTTCTTTTTTTTTCCTTTGAGCTTTATTTTTTAATTTATTTTTTATTGAAGTACAGTTGAATTACAATGTTGTGTTAATTACTGCTGTACAGCAAAGTGACTCAGTTACACGTATATATACATTCTTTTTCACATTCTTTTCCATTATACTTTATCACAGGATATTGAATACAGTTCCCTGCGCTCTACAGTAGGACCTTGTTGTTTATCCATCCTATGTATAATAGTTTGCATCTGCTAATCCCAAACTCCCACTCAACCCTCTTCCACCACCCTCTCCCTTGGCAACCACCAGTTTATTCTCTGTGTCCGTGAGTATGTTTATGTTTTGTAGATAGGTTCATTTACATCATATTTTAGATCCCACATAATATTTACCTGGACGTTAAGCCATATGATATATAGAGAGCTGGCAAGTAAAAGTGTCGTATTAGCAGTTCACGGGAAGATGTGAGTTGTGTGATTTTTTTCTTTCTACCCGCATTTCTACAGCCATCGCTAAGCACTTGAGTGACAGGGCAGCAACTCAGAGGAATTTCTTAACACCTGATGCATACATCTGGATATTTACAGACACAAGTGCATCCTCAGTTTTCCAAGGTTCTGAGGGACATTCTCTACTGGAATGCCTGGATCGAAACCAAATAAGAGTTCAAAAAGCGTCTGAGCTCAGTTTATCTTTCAAAGGAAGGCATCTTTCTCCATCCCACTGGGACAGCCCTGCGGTGTTCTGGCATGATGTAAGGCCCCAGCTTTTCAGGGCTCAGTGTTTTGGCACAGAAAGCAGACAGATACCAACTTAGCAATTTACGAGGGCAGTGTTACAAAGGTTTGAAAAATGAAATCTAGTGTGACAGCGAAAACATTAACATATGAGCTTCATAGACTCTCCCCTTTCATTCCCCATTAAAGATAATTCTATTTTTGCCAGTTTTATGCAGGGTCTTATGTGCAGATTGGCAAAATTGGGGTGGCGGTGATTTGGAAGGGTACAAATTAAAGAAGGCAAACACAAATTGATTGTGTTGGAAAAGGCAGAGAAGTACTCCTAGAGAATAAACCATGTAGAGAGTGGAGCTGGAGATCAACATAAGAGCAGACCTGCTGTGCTTTAGAGGGGCAAGCGGGCGTCAGGGAGGTTGAAAGAGATAACACAGGTTTGCCAAAGAGAGGAGGATGGAGGACAGAGGAGGCAAGAGGGCTTTCCAAAAAATTTTATTAACATTTCTTTGTGTCTGTGATCTTCTCAGAGACAACATTAAATATTTAGTTTTTAACAATTCTTTAGATATAGGATTGGGATTTTATTTTAAGGCAGTGTTTTATCAATGTATCCAAAATGGGCAATAATTTATACAGATTTTGCTAATATAAAATTAAGTGCAAAGTTCTTTTTCAAACACATGTGTCTAAAGATCTAGCCAGTTCTTAAAGCTATCACAGGCCTATTAAATCCAGTCACTCGAAATATGAGACAAGTTTAAAGTATATTTTAGTGTGACTTCTTAAGACGTTGAAACATACTGACATCAGATATTTAGGGATAGATTACTTTTCCTGCTAAGGCAAGGAGAACTATATCTTCTTCCTGCTATTTCAGTAATAAAAATCAGAATTAGAAATGTCTGAAACACACACACACACACACCAGACACAGATACCCTTATGTATGTGCTGACAATTTTCTCCTGGAATGTATGTTATTCTATTTTGTACTATCTATAACTTTTAGATCAGTTATAAAATACTACAGGTTGATTCTCCTGAAACACAGAAGGGGCCATTTTTTTCCTCACTGTCTTCAGATAAATTATAATAAAATTGTACAAATCTTGTGGATTATTTTACCATAGGTCCACAAGTTTATTAAAAATCTCAATATTAACTATCAGTTTTTTGTAATTAAAATTTATCCCTTGGTTCTTTACATTTTATTGGTAAACAGATCCTACTTGCATAAAAATTCACTGGGATATGAATTGTGAGCAATTAGTGGTAAGAATCCTAGACCTAGTCTTTCTACTTTAAATTTGTCCAAATTCTAACTTGTGAGCATATTCAAACTCACACATATACCATTTCCACCAAGCCCGAATCAATCCAGAGACTTTACTAAACTCCTTTCTGTGTTACATTTTCTTTGTTACTTATGCAAATTTTGAGGATGTTCCATGGAGTCAGAAGACCAGAGTTGAGTCTTGGCCCTTTCCCTTAATTTCTGAATATGCCTGTACAGTCAATATAAATTATCTAAGTTTTCTTATCTGTGAATTGGAGATTAAACTTGCACATGCCTCCTCTGTATTTTGCCAAGTTTCTACAAAATTGTGCATGGAAAGCGCCCAGAATTCAGCACAGGGACCAGCACATAGCAAACTCCAATAAAATGGAGCCATTGTTTTCATAATAAAGTTAGTGTTTGCATTCTTTTCCTGAGCCTCATAGAATGAGGCGCGGCACTTCAATACTTATGCTTCTAGCAACATAAACAATCATCAATGTAAAAAAGTGCAGGGTGCTTGCTCTATGTGACACTAAAGCCCCTGCCCTAGCCTAGAATTAGAATGTCTTGACTTTCCCACCGATTTACGTATTCTGCTCCACAGAAAACATTCATGGCGACACTTGCGTGAATTTCGATTTTGGACCTAGACCCTAAATACGATTCTCATTCTTTCATTCTCTCTGCCTCTCTCTGTCTCTCTGTCTCTCTGTGTCTCTCCCATACAAACTGAATTTTGGAAAAATTAGGCATTTGTTTCAAATCTATTTTTTTTGTTGTTGTTGAGCAGATGAAGATATTCTGTGTTCTTATCGTAACTATCACTTTGAGGTGTTGAGATCAAATGCAGTGGTTACTTCAATCAGGAAAATATTGATTACTATAAACTCAGGTCTAACTATCACTGTTGTTATTGCCTCAGCGGGAGCCATTCTTTAATAAGATGGACATGTTTTCTCTTTTCTGGGGTTGGTATCAATGATTCCTTCCCCCTTTATGTGAGACAAGAAGGCTAGTAGAGGCTGCAGTTGGGGAATAGGTTAGGAGGGGAATGCCCTTCCCTGGGAGCTGAGGCTGTGGTAAAGTTGTTTCTCCTGGACAATTGTCCTTGGTGCTGGAAAATCGCTGGGCATATTGAATTATGGTTTTTTCCACTGGCTGCTTTCCATCTTTAATGCTAGATCCATAGAGGGATCTTGTTTGGCCCCTCCCCAAAAGAACCTGGTGGGGTTCTATATATAAACCATGCAAATATAGATGCCCCTCGAAGAGTTTCTCACTCCCACGCTAGTCCATACTCAGCCTCCAGAAATTTGTCAAAATTGCCATTTAATGTCCCTAACAGTTTGTCACTGCAGAGGCAGCATACGCTCCTGCTGTGACTCTGGATTTGTCCATCTATTCAGATTTCAGGACAATGGCTGCCCTCAGAACTCGGCTCTCTGATGTGCTAAGGAAAGTCAATTTTCAGATTGTCCAGTGTTTTTTCCCTGTTATAGGGTCAGAATTGATGATTTCCAAGCTCTTTACAAGTCAGAGCTGAAATGAGAAGTCTTCTCAATCAAAGCATTTTAAAAGTATATTTTAAAATTTTTGTTTTGGGTAGTTTTCTTTGAATTTTAGAAAGTGACATAATTTCATCTGGTCGATTTTCATGTGGTTCATTGCAAACTTACATGCTTGAATTTTATCCAAACCTATACTTATCAACATTGTCAGGATTAAGGTATTGAGTTCAAATTTAAAAATAAATGAGTAAATATAAAATATACTTCATCATTTTGAAAAGTCAAATCATAAATTATGTCTTAAATATTGAATTTACTATTTATATATTGCTGATTTATTCAGGCCTGATAATATAAAATTATAAATATTTTAGCCTAGTATTAATAGAAAAATATTCTATTGCTTAATTCCTCTGAGAATGTCAACCCAATAGTAATTTACCAAGCATTCTAATGACAACCAAAAATACTATATTTATAGTTTATTTCCAGAATGAAAAATGTCTCCAAACCTATTTTACATACAAATATAAATACATGATATAATATACATGAATCATAATATATTTTAAAAATCAATTATGTTTTTTTTTAACTCCTGAATTCTTTTAAAAGAGCAAAGACTTATTCTCTCTTTCTCTCCCCCTTGCTCTCACTCTCTGAAAATCTAAAAGTATCAAATAGTTCATTTTTAAAATCTATGTACATATGAAAAATCAGAGAAAAGAGAAAAGAAAATGAAAGCTAAACAAACAATGATACATAAGAATTGTTTTTAAAAAGTCATTGCTCCAAAATATTAGTTTTGTTTCACCTCAAAATGTCTAATAATGTCAATGGTAAGAAAGATGAAGGACATTTGCTATTTAAAGCCAACGGAGGCACAAAATGTTCATTGTAACAGCCCCTGCTTCTCTTCAAGGGGCTGACATACTCCCTAAATTTGGAGAAGAAATCTCTAAATGGCTTCTGTCCACTTATGAAGAATATTTCTAATAGAATGCAGAGATTTCATTATTATCATTACTATTATTGTTATTACTATTATTATCATCATCATCTTCTTCTCCTTGGACTTTGAGTCCATTTCCTATATCTGGGGGCTTCCCCACTTTGAGCATTTGGGGGTGCTGAGCCTGCACCCCATTAGAGAAGGGTAACATCAAAGACCAGACATTACTTCCCCACTATCTCTTGCAGCAAAGGTGCTGGAAGATGACCTCGGCTCAGCCTGGACTTCTACCTAGAGTTTCAAACCAGAATTTAGTGACACACTGCGGGAGACATGATAACAAAAGTGGGGACGCAGCGGAAGTGATGTCAAGGAACTCAGAGGGAGGTCTAGTTCCAGTGCCCTGTGGCAGTGGCAGTGGTGGTGAAGCTATGACACCCAGATGTGAGTGAAAAAAGCAGCAGTTTTCTCACTGAACTAATTTGGGGGTTTGACGTTGGCTGTGCTTCTGCCTGCAAAAATTCCCTATGTTCCTCCTTGTTTTCGACCTGCTTCTCCAGCTCTCCTTGTGATATGGTGCTGTCCAAACATCATTTTTTTAAATCAGCCTGAACTATGCTCACAACTAAGAAGCCTGGCTGGTATTCAGATCCTAATAATTCAATAGTTTTAAAATAAACAAAAGTTCTCATTTTGAATCAGTGGCCACATCTTTTGAGGTACAAATGAGTAAGTTTTCTTTGACAATATATATTAATGAAATTTTAGAGCACCAAGGGAAGCCAACATTTTCATTAGGGGTAAGAAAAAAAGAAAGATGTATGCTTGGAGTACTTGCAGTGAAAGAGTTTATGAATTGCTCCTGGGATGATTCAGGAGAGAGAGAGAGAGAAAGAAAGTTCCTAGTAAAAGAAATAATCAAGGTAAAAGAAATAATCAAGTAACTTTCTCTAGGTCCACCTATGTTGCTGCAAATGACATTATTTTGGTTTTTTTTTATGGCTGAATAATATCCCTTGTATATATGTACCACATCTTCTTTATCCATTCCTCTGCCAATGGACATTTAGGTTGCTTCCATGTCCTGGCTATATATACGGGAAAAGAATCTAAAAAAGGGAGGATATATGTATATATGTATAACTGATTCACTTTGCTGTACAGCAGAAACTAATACAACATTTTAACTATATTCCAATAAAAAATTTTAAAAGGTAATCAAGGGGTTTTACAGAACAAAGATACCTTGCTCTAAATTTTAGCATGGTGTTGCACTGCAATCACACCTCTCTCCAATTTCCAACCCTCGTACATAGAGCTTTATAGAACAAAGACATTAGGAAGATATTCTGTGAAGACTGATGCTGTGGAGAAAAGGTAAATTCATTATTAACGGAGATCAATAATTCACCCCCAGGGACTTACCTGGTGGTCCAGCGGTTAAGACTTTGCCTTCCAGTGCACGAGTGCAGAGTCGATCCCTGGTTGGGGAGCTAAGATCCCACATGGCTCATGGCCAAAAAATCAAAACATAAAAACAGAAGCAATATTGTAACAAATTCAATAAAGATTTTAAAAATGGCCCACATCAAAAAAAATATCTTAAAAGAAAAAAATAATTCACCACCAGAAGGAGATCAGAACCAAGAGTGACCAGGAAATATATGAGATTTCTCAAAAATTTCAGAGATTTTTTTGCAGTAGAGGAGCCAGTGTTTCCACAATATTTGGAATGCAGGATTTAGTGATTTTCCTTCAGACGTTAAACAAAAACAGAAGCCACATTTTGCAGTAATTCTAAAGAATACCATGCAGCTGAAATCTGTGTTACATTTATAATAATTGCAACAGAGAAATTCCTTTACAGCTTGTATGTTCTAGGCCATTTCATCTTAGTGGTAAGAATAAGATGATAATAGAGTCTGAATAGATATTTTCTGGTTCTATATGCACCAAATTTACAGGAATCCCAGTCCCAAATAATTGTTCTCAAGTAGCTGCCTGAAAGGTATGGGAAGGGAAATGGTAACATCAAGAACATTGTTTACCATGGACATCAGTAGACAATTTGGTGGGTCCTAGTGGCCCAGTGAGACTGTTCTTACTGCCTCTTGAGACAAGCATTGGGATTAAAGGCCAGAAAATGATCAAATATCAGAGCTAAGAAATGGATATTTATTCCTACAAAGTGATGTGATTAAAAGTCTGGTGTGCTGGAATGTGATTCTCCCATCTTTGTAGAAGTCTTTTCTTTCCGAGGGGACTGGTATATCAGGATGGCCTAGGCGAAAGTCATCAAAACATAGAGAAAGCATCTAATTTGCCTTGACAATGAGGAAATGCTTTGCTCAGGAATCATTTGGCCTGACACTTGGAGATTATTTTTGATGCACCGAGTAGTAATGAGGAGGCATACCATGCGTTCATTCATTCCACAATATCTACTGAGTGCCATAGCCAGGCGCTATGAGGTAGAGTAGAAGAAAGATGATAGTACTTTCCCTCTAGGTCTACGACTCTAGTGGACACAATAAATTTTACACACATAATTACACACAACTATAATACTTTTGTAACTACTAAATGCCTTGAGTAATATGATAGAAAAGTTCAGGTTGCTATAAGATAATATAATTAGGAAATGACTCAATGTTGGGACCATGAAGGAAGATTCTATTGAAAAAAGGGTCTTAAATATAAGATAAGATCTAGTTAAGTGAAGGGTGATTGGAAGAATGTTCCAAGGACAGCAAAGAGCAAATGTGAAGCCCTTGGAGATTTTGTGTTCATCCTAGGAACTAGAGAAGACTCATGTGAAGACACAGCTGGAAGGTGGTTATCTGTAAGCCAAAGAGAGATGTCAGAAGGAACCAATGCAGTTAGCATCTTGATCTTGGACGTCCAGCCTCCAAAAGTGTGAGAAAATTAATGTGTGTATGTAAGTCACCATTCCATGGTATCTTGCGAAGTTAGCTATAATGAACTAGTACAAGTACCAAAGTGCTTTCCCAAGAGATGAAAACAAGATCTACCCTAAATAAGATCATATTAATTTTAAAAATGAAAGCTGATGATACATTAGATTTAACTTATAGAAAAAGTGGGATGATCAGTGGGAAATTTTCTAGAACTAAGGGACACAGGAGGTGGAGACCTCATGAATTGAGATTAAAATAGTCTCAAAATTGATCAGGGTCTGAATCAGTGCAGTGGCAGTTAGGAGAGGAAAGAATAGGTTCAAGAAGTATTCAGAAATCGGAATCTAACGGACTTGATGAAGACTGTTTTTTTTTTTTAAATTGATCAACAACTTGCCTTTATCACATAGATTAATAGAAATTTCCTTAACTGTCTCTGGGGGGAGAGAATCATAAGAGGTTAGTTCAGCTTTGGCCCTTCAGTTGAATTATCAAGGGACCATCTAATGGAGATGTCCGGTAAGGACTTGTAATATCCAGTAAGGATTTGTCAATGGAACTTGTAGTTTGAGGAGAAAAGAGTTTGCTATAAATATAGAACTGTGGTTACCCATGTATATTTAGAAGAATACTTCAAGAAAAATTTTGCATAGTATTTCCTCATCCTGCCAGAGGAAAATATTTTCCCAAAATTGTGTCATTATCGCCTTTAAAGTTTGGATGAAAATATTCTTTTTGGTATAGTTTGTCAGTAATCAAAATCAAAAAATGCGTTACATGCTCTGATGGACACACACACACACACACACACACACACACTACATTAAATGAAGATTTTGCCCTAGGAGTAACCAAAACAAAACAAAGTAACCACCACCACAAAACACAGTAAAGTTAACAGAGAAGACCAGAGAGAGACGTGTTGCCAGGGAAGGTCAAGGGAGCAGCGGTCATGAAGGACTAATGTGAACAGAGGAACCCTCCAGGATTAGGCTGCATTTCACATGAATTTGGATAATATTCAGTTCGTCCTAGAAAATGAAACATCTAGAAAGCAGGAAGAGAATATCCTAGGTGGCCATAGTGAAATCATAATGCTGAAAGGAAATAGGAGATACGGTTTGGGAGAGATTGTGAAAGATTTAAAGTTATAAGACCTTTCTCAAGAGAAATTATACACAATAAGTAGTTGAGGGAAGGTTGAGATGGCAGAGCTCTGCTTTTTAGCTCAGAATGTGTGAACTTAAGGAGAACACTCATGTATAATTCTGTCTTGTTTGCTGTCTTGCTGAGCAGAATGATATTATTTAAGCCATATAAATAGTTGGAAGGGTAACTAGTAATCCACAGATGACTACAGTTATATTTGCTTGAAGTAATACTATATGGGCCAGTGATTGCAACCTCTGTTAAAATATTTGTTTTAAACAGACATTGGCTGGAATATATAGAGCCAAACTCTATATATTATAAGGCATTTCCAAAAGGAGGAATGTACTGAGAAGTTGCTACATTTGACCAATACCTAAGGAGTTAATTCAATTGGCATCTATCCAATTGACTATAGAGTTGGAGTTGTGGGATTTAGAAGCACAGATCATTCAGAAGTTTCATAAGAGCCAATGCCGTGTTGGGTAAATGGTCTAGAAGAAAGTTGAACTTAGTAACATTAGGACAGTTCATGTTCCAGGCATTATATCATTGCATTGCACAGAATTATCACACATTTCCAAGGTCATGTAGGTTTGCCTCTGAAAGAAACAATGTATTTCTTTTTCTTTAGTAAATTTTAGTCATAAAATAAATAAACAAATATTTCAAGCTTACCTAGCATGAACTCTTCTGTTCATACGAACTGAGAAACAGGGTCCAAAATGCTGCCAAAAAAAAAAACAAACATTAAAGGCAATGTCATTCAAAAGCGACACAGTAGGGTCAAAACTTCAACAGGTGGCTACAAGATTGAAATTTTGCTTTAAACTTTGGTTTAAAGTTTGTTGACATGTCTCCTGCTCTTAGCACTGGAAACAAACTTAAGTTATTGCGGTTCTTTCCCCCTTTAATATTTCCTTGATATTCAAGGCCTACATGTTGCATGGTACATTTTAAATTTATGTAAATGTGACCATCAAAGATAGTAAAGCCATATATACACACACACACACACACACACACACACACACACACACACACACACAGGCCCAGGTGAAATTTGAGGGCAAGCCCAGGTGAAATTTGTAGGTGACCTGCAACCTGCAGTAGCACCAGTAAATAGATCCCAGCCTAGATCAGTTAAACCATGGCTGATTTGCAGATGCAAGATCATGAGATAAATATCTGTTGCCTTATTTCATTCAGATTTGTGATGATTGTTACACAGCATTATTGTGGCAATAGCCAATTAACATTGGAGTCAATGACTGAAGAAAACTTCGGTAAATCTGAAATGAGAATAGAATTCTCAGACTGTTAAATAATTAGACCATGCAATCATTAAAAAAGGAAAGAAAGAAGAAAGAAAAGAAAGAAAGAAAGAAAGAAAGAAAGAAAGAAAGAAAGAAAGAAAGAAAGAAAGAAAGAAAGAAAGAAAAGAAAGAAAGAAAGAAAGAAAGAAGAAAGAAAGAAAGAAAAAGAAAGAAAGAAGGAAGAAAGGAAGGAAATTAGAATAATTTGACTAAAAAATTGTTTGCTTAAAGTAATAACACTGAATAAAAGCTCAAATCAGTGTGTTGAGCTATTGCATGCGTCAAGAAAGTAGACTTCTTTAAAACAAACTAGCAAAAAATGGTTCATCTGTGTGGCAGAAACACCACGAGCAGACTTGCCCAAGTTCCAACACATTTACACTGTTATTCATACCTATAGCCCCTCTAACACTCATAAATTGACTCCTTAAGTTTGTCCCAAAATAAGCAACATGGCTCTGAGATTTGTTAGGCGGAGCATGAACTGAAATTGAGGAGTCCATCTTAACTAGGCTGAATCCTATAAAGAAGCAGGAAAATGGCAAAAACATAAGAGTTGGCGAATCTTACCTTAAGAATATAAACCTGTTTCTTTTACACAAAAAACCCCTCCTCATAGCCTGACTCTGCTTGGCTAGCTGATCCCCTCGATATCTTGACATACCTCACTATGGAAGTTCATCATTGCCTTTTTTTTTTTTTTTTTTTACTTTTTTTAAATTTATTTTTTACTTTTTAAAAATTTATTTAATTTTTTTACAGTCCAGGTCTTCTGTTTTCTTTCCACCCATCATGCCATGAATTCATAGGGAATGGGCTCCAACAGTTCAGGCTCCTTTCCGTTGGTTCTCCCGAAGTGTGCTTCTCTGGGTAGAGCAGGCTGGTGCTTCAGTTAAACCGAAGTGCCTTCCTCTTTGGCTTCCTACTTATGAAGCTGCCAGTATTTTAAAAACTGCAACATGAGTTAAGCAAAGTGGATCCTAAACAATTTGGCTGGATTAAAATTCTCGTCTCAAAAACATGTTACCTTTCAGTTAAGAAATTTATTATTAGCTCTAATCTCAAGAATTGAATATCTTTCTCATATTTTGTAGAGCTAGATCAAAACCTGGTGGATAGACACCCTAATCCTGGATAACAAGGATCCTGGTTTCTCTGGAAAATAATGTGCTTCCAGGAAATAAACCACACTCAATATCTACTTTATTGCCTTGTGAGAGGATTCGTTCACTGTTTACATGACCCTGGGGAACACTTTGAAGGCCAAATAAAGCCATTCATTTTTCCTTGAGTTTAGTCAGAATATTAAAGATAAGTGACATAGAGAGAGAATAAAGGCATGAAGATAAAGCATCTAAGACAAAGGCTCCAATATGATATCTCACTGAGGAATTCTCAGTGCGAAGAGAGAAGTAAGCCTAGACTCGGAGTTACGCCTGCCCATCACAGCTGGTGCCGAGAGGAGGGTGAGAACTGCTGAGTGTTTGCAAGATGGCCTAGGGGGCTGGGTCTCCCTGCACAAATCCTGTGTCCTGCTGGGGATTCTGGGTGCTGACCCCACAACCAAATTGGCTTCAGTAACATCAAGAAGTAGAACATCAGGGATGTAAAGAATGGTGAAGAGTGGCAGGCTATACTCTCAGGTCTAGGAACTGGATGCTACCAGTATGGTTTGGACAGATCAGCAGGAAAGGAAATGAATAAGTAAACATCCTGAACAAGTGACCACATTTCCATGAAATCTTTGCCTGAGAAAATGGACATGAATCACAGAGACATCAGGGTTGAAAAGTACTTGATAAGAGAATTGCTTTTGAAAATAAGAGGAGAGGGTTAGGTGTCAAATGTCTGTTTTGTTGCTTCTGCATATGAATTTTCTCATGTACCTACTGGACCACTGCATGAGCCCAGATGCTATAATATCCTTCACCATCACAACACAACAATTAATTAGAGAAGAGATTTGGGTATGATTTTCTGTGTCTGCTTCAAAGTAGCTCTTCACCTCAAAGATATCTCGCCAAAGAGGATTTGAAGGGGAGTAACCTCCCTCACCTAGACTGTGTTCTCTGTTTTCTAACCTTCCATCCCTGCTTCCTAGTAGGGAGGAAACAGACATGAGTCAGCGAGAACGTATGTGGGTGTCCATTTGTCTGTCCACCCATGCTTTGCCTTCAAAGCAAGAGGATCTACAATTTCCTCCCACACAATTATTCCCCAGATCTTCTTCCTTCCATCAAATGGACAGCTAAGTGTAGGTTACTGTATATTTTCCATTGTGAGTTCAGTAATTCCTCCTCCCCTGAGTTCCAAACAATAATTATATATTTTTCCTTTCTCTCCAGGGCTGTTTTGCACTTTGAACTAGCTCTCAAAATTTCCCAAGCAAACATCATATCAGCAACATCTATCTCAAGACAATTGATGCTACGGCTGTGCAGATTTGAGGGAGAGAAGCCGATAGCACCAGAGGTCATTAGCTTTCTTTTCCAAAATCACCTTTCTCATTAGATTTGAAAAATGTGCTTGAGGACAGCAGCTTATGGTAGTTGACTAGATAAAACTTCAGAAAGATAGTACACACAAGGAAAGGTGAAACAAATTGTAATGATAAGGTATGTCAGCAGAGGGCTGATGCTGCAAAAATATAGTGTCTTGGTATCTGTAGCCATTCATTTAAGCAAGGTTGTGTCAGTGCTGTTGGCATAGAAAAATGAAGACTCCCGTAAACCCAGAAGCGGCAGAACATAATCACTGGTACCTTCTGGACTTCTATATCCTTCCCTCAGGCTACTCATTGGCACTGATATGTTCATTTGAAAAATACATATGCCAGAAAAATTATTTTGAGAACAGTCATTTTCAGTACTTTAATAAACAATTCATAATCTGCAAATATCAATAATTACCTGTCCACACTGTGATATGAATGATTCTGCCTCAGAAAAAAAATCTGATTATTAAGCCTGAATAAACATGAAAGTCTAAAGGTGTCCTATTAGCTTAGGAAATATAGTCATGTTTCCCTGGAGTGGGGTCAGAGAAAAAAGAAGGACACTTAAAATGAAAAAAAGAAAATTCCTGTTTTCAATTTTAATTTACTATCACTATATATCTGAACATATTCTTTTGCAAAAATGTCAGTGTTCAATTCCTCATTTTTACCAAGGAAACACTGGCAGGTTTCTGCTGGTATGGGAAATGTCTCCATAATCCACAAAAAGTGATACTTTTTATTCCTTTAGGTAGGGCTGGTTCTTGCCTGAGAGGGTCTTCCAATCTTTGTGTCCTATACCTGAAGGATGATTAGAATCTCTGTCTATGAACTTCCTCTTGGAAAAGGAACTACTTTCAGACTAAACATTAACCGTAGGAATCTGAGGTAAAAGAATTCCATTTGAGATCAAAATTCTCAAGTATGATTATGGACAAATCAGAAGAGAACTTCCCCACCCTCCCCCAGTATGACCCCCTCCCAGTTGTACACGCATGTATTCTGACTTTGAGTGGGTCTCTCTACTCGTATTTCAGGCTAAGGTCTCTGCTTTTTGCAGTGGCTCCCATACTTTTGCACCAAAAGTCAAAAAACTTGCTTCTGCAAATGAGCTTTCTCGTGTACCTACTGAATCGTTACAAAAGTGCACGAAGATACTATAATATCCTTCACCATCACAATACACAGATGAAAAACAACACAAAATATCTTGACCCACCTCTCTCTCAAGCTAATGTTCTATTTCTCTGCTTTCTTTGAAAGATGCCATAACCTGACGGAAAATGGAAACTGAAGCAAAACTCAAAGGTTAGTGTTTTCATGGGAGATGCCGTCTCAGGCAAGGGAGGGGAGGAAGAAATGTGGCAAAGAAAGGGAAACAAATAGAAGATTATAGATTATAAAGCAGCTTCCTAAGGAGATATAGCTGACTCTTTGGTTGCATAGGATATCTCCAGCTGGACAGAAAGAAACACCTTATCTGAGAACCATCCATTAGAAGGAGGATGGGGGAGGGATTTATTTATGGGTTCCCTTACATCTTCTACTCATCAATGACCAAGATTGTTCTCACAGAGAACTAATGCCAATGTACGTTTGTGTCATGTCATTTGGACCTTTGGGAAGCCGCTGGAGAATCAGACATTACTCCTGAACTAGGGGACTTCATCTGGATCCCAATGTAATGGCAGGAGTCAGGATCACGGCCCGTCCCTTCAGGTACAGTCAGGTGGCAGCATCACCTCTGCTCCCTCTGCATCAGGGGTGAAGAGAACCTTTCCCATACATGGCACTTACCCTGGTAGAAGACCTAATGGCCTTGACCCCTGGTAAATGAGCCAGGAGACTGTGACCACAGTGTGGGTTATCAAAGACCAAGCTGGCGAGAGCCCAAGAAACAGGTAAGGCAAAGGCAATTGAAAGGTGTGCATAAATTGGGCTTGCTTAAAAAGAAAATTCACTCATTAAACTCCATCCCTCCATAAAATTGATCCTGTCAATTTTCAACGTTCTTCAAAATGGCAGCTCCAATGGTCAATTTTTACTTCTCGTCTTTCTTATCCTCTCAGCAGGGTCTTATCCAAAAGATTGGTTCCTCATCCCTGAATCACTGTCTTGCCTTCTCTAAGATCACACTCTCCTCATTTTTTGACTATCTGGTCTATTTCTGTCTCCCTGGTGGACTCTTCCTCCTTTTCTGAGATTTCCAAATATTCACGTATTGAGGCTGAATCCTTGTGTCTCTTCTCTTCTCTCCCTACTCATTCTTGGCGTGACATCGCTTGTATTGTAGTAAATGCCTCCTATATGCTGAAGATGCCTACATTAATTCTTCTGATTTTAACCAGAATCCAAATTCACTTCCCATTGATTGAACTACTCACTCAACATTTTCTCTTGACTCCTTTCAGAGGACTCCTTAACTTAAATAAATAAATGAATATGCTCATGGAAGAGGAATATTGAACAACTAATAGGAAAGATTCTCAACTTTCATAGTAACCAGGAAGATACAAATTAAATCACTAATTATATTACATGTCACAACCTTTCCAGTGAGAGAATTTTTTTTTAAAGTAAGCAGGTAAACTGGCATATAAAGAGATGGTGTCAGTATAAAGAAAAGGAAACTCAAAGAGGTCCTTTATTAATACTGGGGCATGCAGTCAGGGGACAGTTGGTCAACTGGAAAATACACATACACTTTAACACAGCAGACTTACCTTCACCTGTCTACTCTGGAGAAATGTTCCAGCAGAAAGATGTACTAAGTGACTACATACACCTTGTGCCTAAAATGTATTTATTCTTTTAATAGCTTTGTTGAAGTATAATTGGTATACAAAAAAACTTCACACTTCTAATGTATAAAATTGGATGAGTTTGGATACAGGTATACACCCATGAAACCATCACCACAATCAAAATAATAAACATGTCCATACCTTCCAAAAGTTTTCTCCTGCCTCTCCCTTTTTTTGTGTGGGAAAAGCACTTAACGTGAAATCTACCCTCTTAGCAAATTTTAAGTGTATAACACAGTATTGTTAAAAACAGGCACTATTTTGTATAGCAAATGTATAGAACTTATTCATCTTATATGTGTTCATTACAAAATCAGTTGCGACAGTAAACTATAGAAACAATCTAATTTTATATTAATTCTCAAATGAATGTTTTAATATATTTATACAACTAAATATAGAACAACTTGGGTAAATCTTAAGGATGTAATGATAAATGAAAAAAAGCAATTTGAAGAATACATATGTTTTCTAATGCACTATGGATGGTCATAAACAATGATACTCAAATTGTAATAAATTGGCCTGGAAAGAAATGCACCATATTTAACATAACATTACTTCTGTGTATTGACAGTGAGAAACAGGTGCAGGTAGACAGCAAATAGAATTAAACTGTACCTGTAACATTTGATTTCATTAAAAATAACCTTGGAAGGAAAAGAATCTTGCTTTAAAAAGCATTTTTTAAAATCTGTACAAGTAGAAAGAAACATTTATCAATGGCTTTCTGATTTCAGACCATAGACTCCAGAGCCAGGATGCCTGGGTTTGAATCCTGGTTCTGCCATTTACTAGATGGATTGCTTTGAACAAGTTAGGTAGCTTTTCTAAGATCTGATCTGTTTGTCTATAAAATAATGGTAGTAACAGCACCAACCTCCTAGTACTGTTGTGATAATTTAATTACATGATTTATTTATAAAGTGTTCTATATAGTGCCCAGCGGTAATAATTATTCAGTAAATTTGAACTGTTATCATTAAACTCAACTCAGACAGTCTCTCTCCAGAGCCTCACTATGGTAGCTAAGGAGAAAATCAGACTGAAAAGAATTATAATCAGGCTGCACCTTTTATTTTTTCCATCTTAAAAATACACCCACTGCTGATGAGGTCATTAGCAGGAGTAGCTGCGTCTATTCTTGATTAATTATCACAGGGCCTTAAGCATAGGTCAAGCCTGGGGAGCTGTTTTCCATCAACTGACACATAATATCATGTCCATAAATCTAAGCACATTTAAATGGAATATTTAATCAGACATTCTTGCAAATCAGAACATAAAAAGTTAAGATATTATTCCAAAACCATTCGTGAATGCAGTTATATCATTGCATAGTCTAAATTATACAGAAACTAAGATAAATTATCACTAAGATAAATTATCAAACTGAAAATGAAAACATCAATTACCTGTCATATCAGCATGAAGACTGTACAGTTACCAGTTGAAGAAATTGCAGCTAAAGGCTCTATAAATATGCAAAATAAAATTTGCTGAATTTGAGTCCGTTTCCTAAATTTATAGTTAATTTTTTTTTCGTGCACGTTTGAATATACAGCAGAATTGAAGGTTAAGAAAGAGGGAAGGTTTTTGCAAGACTCATTTAAACTAGGAAGACTGTTCTCTGCCTGGCCTAGTTACCAGATTCTGCTGAGGTGTCATTCCTTGGAGGGCTCGCCCTTGCGAACACATGCTTTTGTATTTATTCTCCCAATTTTTCTCATTTTAACTTTTACACAGTTTCCTTCTCTAATTCCTCAGGGGCCACCTGGCCTCCTTTCAGAGTAAATGCTTGGGTTGCTACTGAAGGCGAGCTGGTAGCCACCTGTGCTCAGAGACACTCTCCCTTGCCTCCAAAACATGCTGAGGGGCCCACAGGGCAATAAAACACAGTCCCTGGTGGGTTCAGGCTTCTTGTTATCTCCATTTCACTAGCATAGTCCGATTAGGTAAAAATGCTCTCACTTTTTTGCAATGTTTCTTTTTTGATAAAACTGGAGAAGTGAAGGATGTCCAGTAGGGATTTATAAATTTATTTATTTATTTTTGGCTGTGTTGGATCTTCATTGCTGTGCACGGGCTTTCTTTAGTTGTGGCTAGCGGGGGCTACTCTTTGTTGCAGTGTGCGGGCTGCTCATTGCAGTGACTTCTTTTGTTGCGGAGCACAGGCTCTGGGCGTGTGGGCTCAGTAGTTGTGGCGCGTGGGCTTAGTTGCTCCATGGCATGTGGGATCTTCCCGGACCAGGGTTCGAGCGCATATCCCCTGCATTGGAAGGCAGATTCTTAACCACTGCGCCACCAGGGAAGCCCTCCAGGAGGGATTTAAATTGCCTCAGACACAACAAAATTTCAGACACAACTCATTTTGATTTGAGAGTGAAATCCATTTAGATTGTTTTTCTCATCTCTGTATGGATCTCTACATCAACAAAGGATGAAAAACACAATAGAAGCTCACTGAATGTCAGGCATTATACTATTATCAAATAACCTATGAAGATATTTTGACGACATCTCCATAGATGTAGTATTTTAATGTTTAAATTTTGCACCAATTAATTTACTTTGGAACATTTCAATAGCGGGTTATCATTTTAAGGCATGTAAATAAAGTGATCGATAGAGCAAAAAAGACTGAACTGCCTTTATTTTGAAATATATGTAAAGAAAATACCATGTGTAGCAGAATGTTTAATGTTTGCTTTAAGAAAAACTCCCCAAAACTATAACTCTGGAAGGTAACCCAACTATTTCAGAAAGTAACTTTGTGAGTTTCTATAAAAAACTATTAAAATGGAGAAAGGCAGGGACACCATTATTAGAAATCATAGTTGATGAATAAAAATGTGAATTGTCCCAGGCTTCCCTGGTGGTGCAGTGGTTGAGAGTCCGCCTGCAGATGCAGGGGACATGGGTTCATGCCTTGGTCCGGGAAGATCCCACATGCCGCGGAGCGGCTGGGCCCGTGAGCCATGGCCGCTGAGCCTGCGCGTCCGGAGCCTGTGCTCCGCAACGGGAGAGGCCACAACAGTGAGAGGCCCGCGTACCACAGAAAAAAAAAAAAAAAAAAATGTGATGAAAGATCTTGTCTACAACAGTTATTTCTAAGGCCAAACAGTGATCATAGTTCAATTCTAAACTTTTAGGCAAAGACACCAATCTTGAGCTTGAATTTTGTCAATGATGGATCTCTAGGTGAACTGAGAGCTGAACTGAAATTCTTTGTGAGTCTAACTAAGCAGTCAGTCTTTCTGAGAACTGAAGTGGGTTTTCAGTAAGATGAGGCCGGAAACTGTGGCCAAGGTAGTTTTCTCTCCAAATGACCACGTATGCATAATGGGAAACCATTTTGCATAATCTACTCTAAAAATTGGCCTTGTTCTTATGAACTGTAAACTACCAAAGTTATTGAAAACAGAAAACCCAATCAAGCACTGTTACCAAACCACTGTTTCTGAGTAGCTAACAAGATATTTCATGCTATTTATACCACCTTCATCTTCATTGTTTTCATTACAACTTGTTTTGATTTATACATATATTAAGTTGGGCCAAATCAAGAAATAGGAAGACATAAAAAAATGTATTAGTTTGGGAAGTAGATCTGTGCCCATAGATGCTCTTTAATGACTGTCAATATTATTGAATCTTAAAAGTGCTTATAATGCAACAGACAATGTGCAGATTACTAAACTCACATTTTCTATTTTAATTCTCACAAAAAATACATATAAGGTAGTATACAATAGTATCTATAAGGTACTACTATGGATAATTTATTGTGGAATGAATTGAGGTTTAGCGAGGTTAGATAGCATAACAGCAATCGCTTCACTGCTAAAATATGAGAGAGTCAGGATATAAACTCAGGCCCCCTGTACCAGACTTCTCACTTCTACATTGAATTTCTTCCATCTAAAGTGTCTTATATTTTCTATTCATTGATCACACCATACTCTTTACTGGAATGTGATCCCTGACCCATTTTCACTTATTAGATTCCTACTTATGTTTCAAAGTCCAATTAAAATAAATATGCTGATAATTTTTGTGGCAGAGGCTGGCTAATTTTTTTTTAACAGTTCGTGAAAACTTGTTCACTAATTGTTAACCAGCATAGAAAATATCTATGTTGGAAGTGATGAATTAGGAGATTGGGAATGACATATACACACTACTATATATAAAACAGATAACTACTATGAACCTACCGTATAGTACCGGGAACCCTACTCAATATTTGTAACAAACTGTATGGGAAAAGAATATGAAAAGGAAAGCATATATATAGAACTGATTCACTTTGCTGTACACCTGAAACTAACACAACACTGTAAATCAGCTATACTCCAATCAAATTTTTTTTAAAAAAGATCTATGTTCTCATTTTGTAGTTCACCAGTAAATATTACCCAGCCTACTCATATCTTGTCAGGACCTTTAGACTAGTCTTCACCAATGGAAAGTGGGTGAAATGGTAGATGCCAGTTTTATGCCTGATCCCAGAAATTTCTTCTCTAGGCATTTCACACTATCTTCCTTCATCTCTTGGCTGGAAGCACAGATCCCAGTGGAGGTCACCAAGACACTAGAAAGTAATAGAAGGCACCTGTGTCCTCAATTTAGCATGCCTGACTGTGGACATCCACACTGGATTTTTCATGATTTTGTAATACACCTTCATTGTCTTAAGAAGCCCCTGAGATTTATTTGCTCTGGGAGTTGGTCTTTATAGAAACTGCCTAACCCACCATTTAACCTGTGTTAATCATTTTCAGTTTACAATGTACTTTACAGACAGTATCATATTCTAACATTATAACAGTCACATGACACAGGTATTATTAGTTGCTATTTTGCACTGATTTTTGTCCCCCCAAAATTCATATGTTGAAGCACTAATCCCCAGTACATCAGAATGTGACTGTATTTGGAGATAGCTCTTTAAAGAGGTTATTTAGGTAAAGTGAGATCATTAGGGAGAGCTCTAACCCAATACAGCTATTTCTTTTAATGAGAAGAGGACTTAGATACACACAGAGGAAAGAGCATGTGAAGATACAGGGAGGAGAAGATGAACACCTCGAACAGAAGAAAAAGACAATCCTGCCAATACCTTGATCTTGGACTTCCAGCCTCCAGAATTGTGAGAAAATAATGTTCTGTTGTTTAAGCCCCATAGTCTGTGGTACATTGTTAGAACAGGCCTAGAAAACTAATAGAGTTTCTCTCCAGATAAATTAAGCTTAGAGGAAAAAAATGAACTTTATAAATGACAAAATGATAATAGGTAGCAGAATCAGAAGTCAAGTCCATTCTTGAGATGAAACGTGTAAAACCTTTTCTATTCTCTCTGACCTTTACTATGAAGATTCTAGCTTGATAAAGTCATCTGAATTCCTACGATGCTTACCGCTTGTGCCATCAATCTGGAAAGTTTATACCCCCATGATTGTTTTTATTTGTATTATTTCCTCATTATATTTTAAGCTCATAGTAGCGAAAGACTACATTCTAAATCTTTATATCCCTTATAGAATCTGGAACCATGACTTAAAGTTGAGAAGCATTAAACGTAATGTTTATTAAACCCTTCTCAATTTTAAGGCATGGTAAAATATAATGAGGATGTTAAAAGTTATTCACGTCACAAGGAAAATGTGTGAGGAATGTGGTTTGGCTCCCTGTAAAGATGCTTTAATCTAGTTTGATCGTAAAAAATGTTGTCAAACATACTTCTCTTCAATTTCTTAATGTGATTTCTTTTATATTCTTTTTTTTTTTTTTTTTTTTTTTTTTTTTTTGCGGTACATGGGCCTCTCACTGTTGTGGCCTCTCCCGTTGTGGAGCACAGGCTCCAGACGTGCAGGCTCAGCGGCCATGGCTCACGGGCCCAGCTGCTCCGTGGCATGTGGGATCTTCCCGGGCTGTGGCACGAACCCGTGTCCCCTGCATCGGCAGGCGGACTCTCAACCACTGCGCCACCAGGGAAGCCCTATATTCTTTTTCAACAAAGATTTTCCTGCAAACAGATTTTAAGGTGCATATATAGATTGAGTCTGAACTGTGTTTGCAGCTCACATACATATAACCTTATAATAATACCTTAGATCTTTTTTAATAACCCAGTTATTGACATTATTCTAGATATTAGTATAGCCCCATATGTAAACATAAACTTCACACTTAGCCTTTTGCTTCTTTGTGTGTGATATAAGAAGCTCTATTCAAACGTTTATTTGACTACTTACCTTGATTCATTTCTGCATCTTATTTGCCTGATAATATCCCACTAAAAGGTCTTAGGTATAATTCCTTAAAATTGTGATTGTCATGGTAACTACCAGCAGTCACGTACCAGTGCCACTGACAGTTTCCTTTAAAATATTCAGGACTGAAACAGCAAAATAAGGACATAAAATAACATCATACCCAAATAAATTAATAAAAAATAATAGACTTGTAAAGCCTGATATTCCTGTTTGACACTTGGAACATTGTTAGCTTGCAAGACATAAAAAAAATTAAATAAAAATATATGCATGCTGAAATAAATTGGATTTCAAACGCATCATTTTTAATAAAGGTTTTTAACTGCCTCAGTCTGGAAATAGTCTGCAATCTGGTTGATAAATATGCAGCAAATGACAAATTAATATGTGTTGGCCCTCATCAACATCGGAGACAAATGTTATTATAATGTTTTGGGCTCTGCTCAGTTTTGTCTGTCTGGGGAAACGCTGAAAAAGTGGCAGAAAATCTGCAATTCAGAGGGATGAAGCTGCCCTCTATGTGAAAAGTGTGTGTGCTGCACCACACAATAATAAGTGAAAAGTTACAAGATTTAGAGGGAAACACATGCTATTATCTGCAAAATCTATTAAAACTCTTAAATATTGAAAAAAAAAAAAAGGACCTTGGGACTCATGTCCCATCAGGACCTGTAAAATTCCAGTGGAACTGGCAACAGTTTCCCCAATGGATTACATATTTCCAGAGGCGAAATAGTCAACTTAACTTCTTTAACTTTAAATTTGTCATTTATAAGTTCTTAACAATGTAACAAAACCACTTTAACAAAATCAAAAATGCAGAATAATTTTAGGTAATTAAAATTACTTTAGACATTCCTGCTAGATTATATAAATACACAAGAAAATATCCAAATGTTTTCTTATACTCAGGATATTTCCATAAAACAAATGTTAGTGAGTTTCCTAAGATCTACCCCAAGGTGAAAAAAACAGTTGAATTATAACAGATTGTGTAACTTCGGGAGTCTAGAAATGTAGATAAGCCTCAAGTTGCTGATAATAAGTATTATTCTTTATGTTTTTTATTATTTATATTATTATTCTCTCTTATATTTAGATCATCAAGAAATGATTACTAGGACTTTATATGAAAAATACGATATCGTATTAATTAATGACTGTGAAGTTATAATGTATTTCAGTCCCAGATCTGTCTATTAATAGTTATATTATCTTGGGCAAGACTGGAAAAATTAATAATATTAAGAAACAGACTTTGTCCAATAGTTAAATAAAATATACATGTAAAACATTTATCTCAATAAAAGGCACATAGTAAGTGATTAATAAATATTGTGTGTTCTTATTATTAAGATTGCTATGATGCAATTTCTGTCTTTGACTTTGGAATATCATCATAATAACAGTACTCTTTCCACGACTATGGTCTTGTTTGCCCTCCACCCCAGCATGTCAAAGCAATAGCAGTCAGTATATTGTGCCACAAATATTAAACTGTGTTTGACTCCTACCATATTCAATTCTGATTTCCAGTGTGTGATCACTACTACATTTGGCTCCAGGTCTACCTTCTCCCTTTCTGCTTACAAATTGCTCTGGGAGTTTGGGAATTGAGTCTGTTCAGGCTTAGAGAAAGCCCAAAGCTAGTAATATTCTAAAAGTGCATTCCTGTGTGTAAATACCATTACGACAAATTTTAAAACATTCCCTGTATAACAAAGATTTCCAAATTCTTGCCAACGGCACTTTCGGTATGAGCTACAGTCTAACTTCCAGTGTATGGAAACATTTGGGGGAATTTTTGGAAGCATTTGGTTACTGTATAAGAATATGACCTGCTGTTCATTTCAAAATTGACCATCCATTTTTATTGAGCACTTGCTTTGTGATTCGTATAAAATGTACATCATGTAAAATATATTTTAAAGAGCATGAGAGAGAATCCGAGTGCTCATGGTGATTTCAAATGATATAGCTGAGCCATAGTTTAGAGCAAAGTTAAGATGGTTCAAATTTTTCATACTCTAAGAAGATTATTGCTGATATATGTCCCATACACACGTAAGAACACAAAAAGAATGAAAATTCTTTGGTGTGGTATGGCAGAAAAAAATAGTAATTAGTGTGCAGAGTTTTCTACATGATTCTGCTGTAGATCATTGGGTCTAATACTTATGGATAAAATGAGACTTATGTTTAATTAGCCCATCCTATGGCTATGGTGGTCTCAGATGAGAGAGAATGGACAGAAAGCCCCCAGAGCTCCTGTGGCAGGTACACATATTTGGACTGAAGGTACCTGGGCTCTAATCCAAGATCCACGAGTATCATCTGTGTGAGCTCAAACTATATAATCTTTTCCTCTCAACGCTAGAAGGAAGTTCATAATGCCTTTCATTATCCTTATACCGTACTGTTGAGAGTGAAACATAAGCTTGACTTACAAGAGATGAATAACAACATCTTTGTAAATAAGATTTTAACTGTAGTGTTTATATGCTTAGAGGAGCTAGAAATATAATGTAGGTTTAATGACATTTTATTTTTATCCTCTGAGTAACTTAGGTATCAGGGAGAATCTGAATATTTAAATGAAGTGGGGAAAAAATGAGGGAGACTAAGAGTTTTAACCAATGAATTAAGACTTGACTCTTCTGTTTAGGGTGAAATTTGGGGAGTAAATGAAGAAACAATCTAATATTTATTAATGTTAAATTGCCATATATCATCCTGTACTTAGTATTTTTTTCTCATTTTATAAACGTGTGACTGGAGGCACAAGGAGGTTGTATGTATCATATGGCCAAAGTCAACCCACCTGAGTCCTGTACAACAGGAATTTAATATGATATAAGTCACTGAAATTTGTGCTCTTTCTTCTATGAATTACTAGGCCAAAAGTCATCACCTTGTAATGCTCTGAATTTATTAAGCTACTTAATGCTAATAATTCTTTGGAATTCCTCTTTTCAAATTCTCTCTAAAATGTGTCATAAGCTACATACACATGCACACACACACACACTCAAATTATTCTCATACATCTGTAATATCTCAGATAACATCTTATTTCACAATAGTAAATAGATTTTTTATTGTCCTTTGGGTGACTTAACATTAACATCATGTCATTCCTATCCCACTATCAACCATGGATAGATCATCCAGACCAAGAATCAATAAGGGAACATCAGATTTGAATAATATTATAGGTCAAATGGGCCCAACAGACATACACTGAATGTTCTAGTCAACAACAGCAGAATGAGCAGAAATATTATTCTCAGGTGCACATGGAACATTTCCTAAGATAAATCATATTTTAGGCCACAAAACAAGTCTTAACAAATTCAAGAAGATTGAAATAATACCAAGTATCTTCTCTGAGCACAGTGTTACAAAACTAGAAATTAATAACAAGAGGAAAACTGGAAAATTTGCAAACACATGAAAATTAAACAATACTCTCCTGAACAACCAATGGATCAAAGAAATTAAAGGGGAAATAAACAAGTTTCTTGAGACAAACAAAAATGGAAACACAACATACCTGAGTGTGTGTGATGCAGCAAAATCAGTTCTAAGAGGTAAGTTTATAGCAATAAGACCTACATAAAAAAGCAAGAAAGATCCCAAATAAACAACCTAACTCTACACCTTGAGGAACTAGAAAAATGTGAAACAACTGAACCCAAGGTTAGCAGAAGAAAGGAAATAATAAGGATCAGAGCAGAAATAAATGAAATAGTGAACAGATAAAACAATAGAGAAGATTAACAAAACTAAGAATCGGTTCTTTGAAAAAATAAGCAAAATTGACAAACTGTTAATTAGATCTAACCAAGAAAAAAGGAGAAAGCAACCAAATCGACACAATTATAAATAAAAAAGGGGACGTTACAGCTGATACCACAGAAAGGCAATGGATCGTAAAAGGCTACGATGAATAATCATACGCCAATGAACAGGACAACCTAGAAGACATGGGAAAATTCTTAGAAACATACAACTTACCAAGACTGAATCAGGAAGAAATAGAAAACTTGAATAGATCAATTACTAGTAAGGAGATGAAATCAGTAATTAAAAATGTTCCCAATAAAGAAAAACCTAGGACTAGATGGCTTCACTGGTCACTTTTACATCAATTCTTCTCAAATTCTTCCCTCCCAAAACATAATGTTATTCCTGTAAAATCTGTCTGAACAATATTTTATTCCAGGGTGGCACAGGGAAAAGTTTAAATATTAGGTAGAAATAGAAGAAAGAACAAGTTTTTCTCATCCAGCAGCCTAGATCAATGTACCTTGGTCCCGCATACTTAAAAAATACATGCTTTGGGACTTCCGTGGTGGTCCAGTGGTTGAGAACCTGCCTTCCAATGCAGGGGACGCGGCTTCAGTCCCTGGCCAGGGAACTGGGATCCCACATGCTGTGGGGCACCTAGGCCCTTGCGCTGCAACTACTGAGCCTGAGCGCTCTGGAGTCCACACGCCACAGCTAGACAGAAGCCCGCACGCCGCAACGAAGGATCCCCCATGCCGCAGCTAAGACCTGACGCAGCCAAATAAGTGAATGAATGAATGATCAAATAAATAAATAAAATAAAAATACATGTTTTGAGATGGATCTGAATTTGATCACATTAGTACACTGTATCTTTGAACTCTAAATTGTTCATCGTATATTAAACAAAGCTAAGGTGGTTCAACAAGTTAATGGATGTCATTGCTATCCTACTGAGACTGGTCTTACATATATGTATGAATCTTATGTTTACTACGTACCTTATTTACAAAATGAAATGGTCATATATTGTAGAAAAGATGTTATTAAAAAGTAAAACAGGGGCTTCCCTGGTGGCGCAGTGGTTGAGAGTCCACCTGCCGATGCAGGGGGGACACGGGTTCGTGTCCCGGTCCAGGAGGATCCCACATGCCGCGGAGCGTCTGGGCCCGTGAGCCATGGCCGCTGCGCCTGCGCATCCGGAGCCTGTGCTCCGCAACGGGAGAGGCCACGACAGTGAGAGGCCCGCTTACAGTTAAAAAAAAAAAAAAAGTAAAACAGCAACAACTGAAACCTTCTTAAAGGGGAATGATCCACTACTATATATAAAAGAGATAACTAATAAGGACCTATTGTATAGCACAGGGAACTCTACTCAATACTCTGTAATGGCCTATATGGGAAAATCTAAAAAAGCGTGAATATATGTATATGTATAACTGATTCGCTCTGCTGTACAGCAGAAACTAACAAAACATTGTAAATCAACTATACTCCAATAAAATTTTTTTAAGTTTTAAAAAAGGTAATGATCCAAACAGTTTTATCTGTTTATAATTTACAGTTTATCTGACATTGAGAAAGAATGAGTGGATAGTAAGGTGGGAAAGCAGTGTTTTCTTTCCCATACTCAGTCTCTATTCCGAATAAAAATGTCATTATTTTCAAATAAACAAAATATAATTTGTTTTTTAATTATAGAGATCAAACTAAATAAAGGCCCTACACATTTCACAGAACATAAACTATAGCTTCAAATGGAAAGCCTAGGGGAACAAAACCACACAATTATCCTTGGCAGCACTAAGAAAAGGTATGTTAAAATCTATGCAGCAAAACACAGATATAGTGCATTTAACAGAGATAGATGCTTTCTTAGTAATTAAGTAATTTGGAGAGTATAGCAGTAGAATTAAAAAAAAAAAAAAGCAAATGAACATCATGTTTATGAAAAATAGGTGGTTGCCTAAACAGGAACCCAGTACAGACAAAGCCAATTAATTGAATTTTAAAATCCTGAAATAAGTAGATAATTAAGGAAAATTTAGTGTGAGAGAAGAAACTGTGCTCAAAACTAAAGAAAAAATGAGAGCATCTTAGCTAAATAAAATTAAAGAAAAAGTATGTTCATACTTAAACATTCTTATAATGTGAGCAATTTATTAAAAGTAAATGTCCATTATTTATTTTTCTTAGTAAATGCAGTAGACATAGATGATTGATGGTTTTAACAACCACTGACTAATTTATCCTTTTCTACGATTTGAAAATTTAACCTTATCATATAATAAATTCCAATAGTTTCTAAGTCTCACATAGAATCTGTATTCTCTTTCATTAATCTATTAGTACACAAAATAATAGCTCTGTAATTACCCACTTTAATAGCATGTTTTGATATTTCCAAAGTCATGTAAACTCCCCCTTGTTATTTTTAAAAGTTACTCAATTTTTGTATATTACTACTGATAAAATCAGCACCTCAAATTTATGGGGAAAAATCCAGGTTTTAGTTTGGTTTCAAATTTAATTTATAGCTTGACTTGAGAATTTTCACCTCTACTATATTTTGTCTTTCCATTACTTTATACAATAAAGTCTCTGATAATATAGGGCTTCCCTAGTTTCCTTTACTAAAGTTTCACTGATTTTACTATACTGTCCTTGAACGTTTTTTGTTAGAATTATTTCCTATTTCTCTATGTTTTCTTGCCATTACAAATCAGTGCATTGTTTACTTAATTTTCCATCTGTTTATTGCTGAAAAGAATAGACAGTTTATATGTTAGTCTTGAACAAACTAACATTTTAAGTTCAGTTTTTGTTCTAAGAATTTATAGTCTTAGAATTTTGGGGTTGAAAATTCTTGTCTATGCCTTTCTAATGCTTATGATACTATGCAATTCTTATATATTTTCTCCCTTTCTCTTATTTTATGCTTTAAAATAATTCTGGTAAAACAAAGATTAGCAGTGACAGTAGTAGACACCCCTAATTTTTATGTAAAAATTTTTCATTGGAATGCCATCTAACATAAAGTATTTACTGTTTGTTTCTGGTAGTTAACTGTTGTACAATTGTATCAGTTTTATTCCATTGCTCAGAGGATTATCATGAAAGGGTAATAAATTTAATCTTTATTGTCAGTATAATCAACAAATATTTATGAAATGTTTACTTGGTGTTAAGCACGGTTAAAGAGGTTTTTTTAAAGAGCTTTTCTTGAACATAATGAATTATAGTGATAGATTGTCTAATGTTTACTTTTTGCATCGCTGCAGTGAAATGTATTAAATTATGCTATATTTTAAAGACTAACATGGTAGTTTTTTATTTTTTACATGTGTACTTATAAGTATGATTAAAGAATAATTTTTTTCTTATTATATTTTGTAATGGTTTTTTATGATTAGTTCTTCCATAAATTGATCTGAATCTCTCAAATATTTTCCTGTGTTTGGGGTTAATGTGAAATATGAAAATTATATTAAGGAGTCTGGCTTGCCTTTTTAGTTCCTTAATATTCTTTGGGGACTTCCCTGGCCGTCCAGTGGTCCAATGGTTAAGGCTCTGAGCTTCCAATGCAGGGGGTGCAGTTTTGATCCCTGGTCGGGGAACTAAGATCCCACATCCCACACGGTGTGGCCAAAAAAATAAAAAATTTTTTAAAAACTCTCATTAAAAAATCATCTTTGATGAGCATAATTTTCTGATTTTGATGAAATCCAATTTTTTTTTAACTTTCTCTCTTATAGTTAGCTCCGCATGGGTCCTTTGCCTACTCACTAGAGCAACTTTCTTCATCAATTTTCATGAAGACATTCTATTTTTTCATCTAGACACTCCATAGTTTTAGTTCTTAACTTAATGATCTCCCTCAAAATACATTTGGTTATGGGGCAGTGAGGATTATGTTTCCTTTCTTCAGATAATTATTCAATTGCTCCAATACCATTTGTTGGAAAAAAAAAAAAAACCTCCTTTCTTCATTGAATTTCTTTGCCATAGCTGTTAAAAATCGTTTGACAAGCACCAAAAAAAAAGGTAAGTATGCAAGGTCATGGGTGTGTTAATTAACTCAAAGGGGGAAATCCTTCATTCACAAGAATATTTTTTTCATATTGATTTCTCTACCTGTGGATTGAGAGTCAAAATGATAGGAAAGGCCGAGTAGAAACCCTTGAAACCGGAGATTCTGTCCCTGGGCAAGAAAATAAATTGGAATCAATCTGAATACTGGATGCAATGGCAGAGATTTATAGCCCCTCAAAGACTCACAGGGCTCAGGTGATCCCCATCACAGCCCTGGGTAATTCACTGTCTGGTCCCTGGTGACACCAAATGGATGATGTCAGATGCCAGGGAGTAACCGTAAATTCAACAACGTGGTGGCCTGAAGAAGCGCTACTAGCAAGATGCACTCTCTTGACCACACTGGATCCACACGACCACTGTACTTAGGATGTAGCTATTGATCCGGCAAATGTATTCTCTCTAATCTCCATCAAGAGGAGAGCCAGAAGCAGTTTCTATCCCCTCGGAATAGATAGTATGATACATTCATGTCCTCAGCCTCCCAAGGAAAAACCACAGAGAGCTAGAACAGCTGAAATGCTGGACACAGGTGGGTCTAGGGTGGAGAGCAAGGGAGGAAGATGGTGAGTATCAACTACGGTAACAGGGACTGTCATTTGTGTCACAAAAGTTCCTGCCATAAGTGTGTTTTTTAAACCTGCCTGACTCTTGACAAAATAGGTGACAGGGTTTGGGGAATACAATGTGGGAATGAGTTCTCTCATTAGAAGAAGCAGGTGGTTAAGAAGGGGATAACTTTGAAGTGCACGTTTTACTCGGTTTCATGCTGACTTCTGAATTCCCTACAAGGATTCAAAGCTCCTTTACCCACTGGGATAAAGCTTTGCTTAAAAGAAACCCATTTGGGGCTTCTTTTCCTTCCCTGTCTCACTAACAACCATTTAACTTCACTAACTGCTGTTACCTGGGATCACTTCTAAAATCAACTACTTCCTTTTGAATCCTTGTCTCAGGGTCTGCTTCTGATGGGACCAAAACTAAAGAAGCCACAGGATCAGCAAAGAAGAGTAAGGAACTGAGGATGGATACATGTGAATCTGAAAACCTCATTTTGAAAAAAACAAAAAACGTCAGCGACGTGTTCCCATAACCACCTTCAACCCAAGTGAGGCAACTATAACCCTCTATTACAGTTACCTACCTTCTGGCCTGAATTCCTAGTTATACCAAGACCTTAAAATAATTAATATTTAATATGCTTTTTACAAATATTGATTAACTGAGTCAATGATCAGAAGTTTCTGAAAATATTTCAAAAAGCTGTAAAGTTCCAGCAGAATCAAAGAAGCTTGGGAGACAAGGTAGGAAGAAGACCTCTTCAGATTTATAGAAATAGTGCAGGCATTGGCACATCTATCTGGCTCTGATGTTTTGTGAAATTTTGTTCACACTGTTGCCAAGTACCCTCCATTCATTTCTCATGCGCTTGGATTCCCTAGTTGTGCCCCTGAATTCTTTAAATGGATTTAATCCTCTTTCTTTCAGGGCTTCAAAGCACTTCTAAAACAGAGTTTAATGATAAAGAATAAAAACTTTATGAAATGGTTATACTTGTAAGATAACTCTAGAACACATTTTCGTCACTCCTGTATCCTTGGAGGCAAGCTGTCATCCCAGCCCAGTGACTTTCTTGCTTTGTAACCTCATCCTGGTCTTGGTATTGGTCAGCTTATCCCCCCTGTGGTTACCAGGAGGACTGAGCTCACAGATGCCCCCAGTACACTGGCTGCTACAGCACACAGATCTGCATCCAAGTTCGACTTTTCCCCTTATCCTTCCTTTCTTGATACTAAATATTTGTGATCATTTTACAAGATCTTAGTTTGAATATTGAATCATAGCTCTCAATTTCTAAGAGAGGATTTATTCAAACAGGAGCCAAAAGCGACAACAGAGCTTTGGTTTAAATATGAACTGACTTGGTAAGGAGCTACCTAATTTTTGGACTACATTTTCTATAGAAAAATTCTTTGCCGAGCTAAGGTGTGGAAATGAACTCACTCTCCTATTCACATCGTGAAACAGTTTTTTTTTATTTCTAAGCAGTCTTTGCACTCATCCCATACAATCTTAAAGCCATTACCCTTCACATATCATAGGCTAGCCCTGTGTTTTGGCGCAAATCCAGGAAGAGTTAAAAAAGAATACATTTGATGAAGAGCCTTCTGATGGTGATGATTCTGCTCTGTGTAACCACAGGGAACTGAACACAGTAGAAAAACATCTTTTGCTGTATTTATTTCAATTGAATAAGCACAATTTTGACATGAATCCATTAAAAAACTACTTCAGTTCTGGAAAACTGAGTATTAGAAATACGAGCATATTGGAGTACGTTCAAATCTGAACACCAGGAGTAATTAAGGGGATGGAGAGATTGATTTATGAGAAAAGATTAAAAGAGCTCAATCTGTTTAGCTTGGCTAACAGACAACTAAGTAGGGGATATGGTAATTGTTTACAAGTACTTACAGGATGTAAACATCAAGGCTGGAGCAGACATGTTCAGGCTGAGATCAGAAAGCCTGAATCACTACAAGTTAATAAAGAGAAAATTTAGGTTGACTGCCATCCAAAATTTGGTGATACTTAAGGCCTTTCAGCAGGAATTGTCTCTTAGGGAAAATGGAAAAACAAACTCTTTGGGATATTTAAATGTGAGACAGCCTTCGTGAATTTATAGCTGCTATACATTTATCATCAGCAATATTTGAGGAGTACTGAAATTGCATCATTATGTGCCGAGATGGCTTTCTATGCTGTTCAAATGAACCAGAGTGCTTCAGAAAAATACTTTATAAAGATAAAATTCTAACACATATAGATGAACACAATATGTGTAGAGAGACATTATTATTTTTCAAAAGAAGGAGGGTATTTTCTTCTTTTTTTACACCTTTCTTTACCCCAAACAAATCATGATTTGGTATTGTAATTACACAAACTTCTTGCAAATTAATATGTATCTATTAAAATATGAGTATTTTTATCATATTTATTCACATAAATGTGTAATTCCTGAAAACATATTCACATAAGATTATTCGTGTTATTAAGGTACCAATGTATTTTAAAAATTAGTAGAAATTAAAAATTTTACAGCCATTCATGTATGTGTTTAAAGTTTGCTTTATAGAAAAAAATTAATGAGTATTATGCTATTGAAATTACTCACAGAAACATATACGGTGATTAAGTGATTTAAATATGAAAATAATCATAATCACTATAAAACAAAATAAATAAATGTTACTTTTATAACATTACTAGAGATCATATATATACTTACTTCTCTACATTATACCTATTATCATACCTCGCTCTCCCCCGCCCCTGTGGAGAACGTAATTTTATTTACTCTATATTTCTCCACAAACCAAGCACAGTGGTGCAACCGTTTTTATTTCTTATACTCCTGGTTCTGTTAGGTTTTGTAGGAAATAAGTTAATTTGAAGACATTATCTCCATTCTTTATGCTTTTTATTATTATTTAGAAAAATTAGAATTAAATATGTATGCAAGTTGAAGGAGCAGCTGAAATGAAATACAAATTCTACCATTTGGGTATAGATTGGCTTTTAAATGGATGATTTCATTATAAATGTGTCACTCATTTACAATGAGCTATTCAATGATTGACCCTTGAGTCTATCTGGAAGCATTAATTTGAACTAAACCATCTATTGCACTTATATCCATTGTCTAAGAGTTATTGTACCTCTGAATCTATGTACGTCCTGCTGAACTAATAGTTGCTCAGGGAAATCAGAGGAATTAAGATATACACACACATGCACACAAACACGCGCAAACGTGCACAAACACAAATATACACATGCAAACACTACACAAACACTCAAGCACACAAATACAGAAACACACACCGGAAACACACACACATAAGCACATACAAATGCACACACAAACATGCACACTCTAGCTTGAATCCTGGCTACCCTTGAGACTATTTTCTCCCTAATTGAAAATGTATTAATTTTCAAAATAGACACAGAATATGGAAGTATATTGGTGCATATGATTTGTAAAAGAATGAAAGTAAATGAAGTGGTTTGAGTAATGCACAAAATCATTCTTTTAGGAAAACTGTGTATAGATAAAAAGGATCATTGCAACTTTATATAAAATAAATCATAATTTAGGTTCTAATTTGTGACATTGCCATAGAAAATATATTACTGATCTTTTGAGTACTCATGATGTTTATAGTAAACATGAGTATATTTATCTAATTATACAATTATATATATATTTCTTATAGATGAATGTGTAAATTAAACAGCACAATGAGAAAAGAGTATATATATATATAAAATGACAAAATGATAACTTATGAATATGTTTGACATCTGCCAGTATTATATTAGAATAGGAAAGGGCAAGAACTAGCAAAATTTGTAAATGTAAATGAAGACCTATAGAAATTCATTTTTCTCATAAACTATAGACATTTTACTAATTTGGATGCATTAAACGGGTATTTAACATATTCATAATATTACCAGGCCAACTGATCTCACTTCTTACATGTCCCTGGGCGCCTTTTCCCACAGTGTTACACAAAACTCAACTCTCTACAATTAGGGATGTGTTTTTGAAGTATCATCATCACTCTATTTAAGCTAATACTGCCATAATGTCCAATCAAAACTTGATTTATGTTCAATTATGTGTGCACCATCATGCTTTCTAGAAGATTCTGGAATCCTTTTGGATTAATTGATCTTCATGGGTGGGAAACAAAGTATATCTTTTTTACTCCAAGGGATGAAGCTTATAGCTCTAAATCTGGGCATAATTGTTGCCGGACTAAAATTAGAACACTGCCTCATTTCCATCTCTTGCTCCCAAGAATCTATAATGATTTTTTTTTAAATGAAAATATTCTTGGGACTTCCCTGGCAGTCTAGTGGTTAACACTCGATACTCCCAATGCAGGGGGCACGGGTTTGATCCCTGGTCGGGGAACTAAGATCTCGCATGCTGCATGACAGGGCCAAAAAAAAGACATGTGTATTTAAACAAAATAAGCAAATACATATTTTAAAAAATTAATAAAAATGAAAATATTCTTTCCTAGAATAGAGTTAACCCCTGAGTCTTGGACAATGTCTAATATTATTACCTTAAAGACAAATATTCTAGGGCTGTCCACTAGTTATGACCATTGCTGGGCCATAATGAAAGAGGCAGGATTGTCTAAAAATCACTCTGGGTTGCCTAGACCATGAACCAACAAGAACTAGGGGCTTCCGCCTTCTCCCAGCATAAGGGCCAGCACCCAAAGCCGACATCCTACAGGATAGTGGCTTTAATCGTCTGTTGTGGGGGAGGAGGTTTCCCCATGAGCTCCATGTTTCCCAGGTGCTGGAAGATTGCTTTCTGTGATAATACAAGTGAACAACGGTCATGAAAAGCCACGCCATCTACCGGTGAAAGAGTCCTTTCAAATTCCTACTGGCAGGTCGCTCCCATGATTTCCTCGTAAGTGCAGAAAGCAATGGGGTGACATACACAGCTGAGTGTCAAGATCTGAGTGTGCCTCTCCATTGATAAAATGAGAAATGAGGCAAGGATTTATACCTTGTCTTCTCTTGCTGGCCCTTTTTTTGTTATGTTTTCTAATGTAGCTTGTTTCTTAATCCATACCGTGTGACATTGTAGAAATTATTTCAAGTTATTTTGCTGATGACTACAAGAAGGTCATTAGCAACGACAAAAATTAAGATCTCGTAACAAATATATGTGGAAGAGGTATGGTTGGGAAAGCATTGCTGTTGTAAAAGAACATCATGTAAGTTGGAATGCGAACCTGACGTGCAGAAGAATGACGAATGCTATCAATAGATATCCAGTTGCTGTTTTATGATTTGACTACAAAAATACACATATCTCCTTTATATTCCCCTTCAGGTTAGGGCGACATCTATTATTTCTCAAGGAGGAAATGTTTCCTAGAATGCATCCTGCAGATGCAATTTACTCCAGTTACCTGCGAGGCCAGAACTGGGTCACGTGGCCAAACCTATCAACATAAGAGTCTGAGAAACATATCTTTGATTTGTTATCCTCTATTGTGGAATGGAGTAAGTGTAAAAGACATAGACATAACTGTTTTGTTGCTGGTCATCACTATTCACTTCTTGTACTAATAGTTTAACTGGGTTTCTGGAGGGAACAGAGATAAATTCACGTTTATTCTGCCATGTTTAACCTGGGTCATGGATCTGAATACACTTCCTGAGATACATCATCCCTGCCTTTTTTTTTTTTTTTTTTTTTTTTGCGGTACGCGCGCCTCTCACTATTGTGGCCTCTCCCGTTGCGGAGCACAGGCTCCGGACGCTCAGGCTCAGCGGCCATGGCTCACGGGCCCAGCCGCTCCGCGGCATGTGGGATCTTCCCGGACCGGGGCATGAACCCGTGTCCCCTGCATCGGCAGGCGGACTCTCAACCACTGCGCCATCAGGGAAGCCCCTGCCTACCCTTTGACCAACATTTCTGCCCTCCCACTCCCCAGCCTTCAGTAACCATCATTTCACTCTCTGCTAACATTGATTAGTCAGTCCCTTATGCCAAGCAGATTCACTATATGCTTTTGGAATTGCTTAATTATTTGGCTATAAAGCAATTAGAACTATGATTGTGAAGCAAAACTATTGGAACACAGAAAAATTATGTAATATAATATTTTAGTTCAATAGTACAGAAAACATGAGAGCAAGTCAAAGAAAAATAAGAGCAAATAAAAAAGGTGAATAAATGAACGCGTCTCCCCTGTTCCACAAGTTCTAACCACCATGGAGGGAGACAGCTGTGAAAAGGACATTGCAATTGGAACTAGATTTGTGTGGTCATCCTTATATCACCCTGTGCGTGATATTGGACACATCATTTCAACTTTCTGAGCCTCCTATCCTACTTGACTTTCTGGGATTTGAGCTAATGCACATAAAAGAGATTTGTAAACCAAAGTTTTATACATCTGTAATGTATTATAATACACTTCTGAGTTCTTTCAACCTGTCAAGATGGTATCATATCTTCTGAACCTACTTTCCCTCAGGGATTAAAGGAAAATAATTTCTCTTCTTTTACCAAGATTCAAGAAATAAAGTTATAAAAGAGAGAAAAAGTGAAGAAAAAATATATTTTTAAAAGAGTAAATGCACATCTGCAGGAAAAAAGGCCAAAATACAAGAAAGATAAAGCACTTCGGATTATTGCTTCTACTCTTGGAGGGTGAGAATAAGGTCAAACCTTGACCAAGATTTAAAAACCTTGGCCAAGGCTTCCTCAGGGACTGACAGGCCAGCCAAACTCTCACGTCTGGTTAAGTTCAGGGGCTCTTGTGGTTGCAGTATATTGACAAGTTTTCAAAACTGTGAAACAGAAATGAATCTGTTGCAGCTAAGTCTGGATAATAGCATGTGGATTACCCTTTTGCTGATTATACTTCATTGACATGAACAGCGTTATAGTTTACACTGGCCCAGCAGGAGCTAGCAAGGGGGAAAAGAGGAACTTTTAAGTTTATTAATTACTTCCTTTCTCTGAGAAGGTGTGTACACCAAGGCAGACCTCTTGTAATTCGGACAGACTCACTGCATTAGTGGAAGGGAAAATAAGGGGAATTCACGAGCAGAGAACGTGCTGAGTGGAAGCTAACAATTGGATGACACAGACTGGATCTTCAGATCTGTAAAACACAACATATGAATCAAGTTTTAGTAATCCCTTTAATATTAGTTAATTGGGTATTATTCTCCTATACAAAGTAAATATGTAACTAGATCCGGCAATTAAAACATTAGAGCTTCACCATGTGGGATTCCAATACAATGTGGGTGGTCTTACGAAGTTTGGGAGGAGAATATACTTTCAGAAGGAAAAGGTTAACAAAGAAAGTAATTCTGACTTGTCATGAGAAAATTAACAGCAGCAGCAGCAAACAATTATTCAGTGGCAAATACAAATCGCTACTGGGCATCAAATGATTAAGCCATTGTCACCATCCTTACAGAGATTATAATCTATTCTGAGGGAGAAAAGGATGTTTGATGGTGCTGGTTTTTACTGTTCAACATTCATTTGCTCACCCCCTGGTTAAGAGCCCTCTAAGATTTCCCTGTCAAGACCAAACCTTCATAATTTTAGCTATGTGTTCTTTGAGGGGTTAATCCAAAGACTTCTCAGAATGGCCCTAATTGAATAAGTCATTCATAAAATTCATCGTTTGAGCAGGAGAATTTATGTGTAGGACAGCTGCGGTCACGGTCAATGAAGTACCGCAGGATACTTATCAGTGACTCTGAAAGTTAACCTTACTCTTTCTCCCAAAGCAGCTCCTGAAGGAGATGCTCACTCTTATCCTGGACATTATGATGGGAGCACCTGAGATCAGGGATGTGCACACCCATGTGGCTCCTTTGAGGAGGAAAACCTGAAGATGGCCTTGAACCATACAAAGGCAAAAATAGAAGGCTGCAAAACTGGAGCTTACATCCAAATGATATAACTGGAAGTTCTGAAAAGAAAAGTAAAACGAAACTCTCCATGAACTATTTAAATAAAAGAGACAGTAAATTCCTTTTTTTCATTTTTCAGTTTTATTAGATTCTTTGTTTTTTTCTTCACCTGCATTATACATCGTCCTATGATGTCACTCAGGGATATACACACATAACAAAAATGTTCAGTTGACTGTGTTTATAGAAATTGGGTTCTACTTCCACCTCTCTCATGAATTTGTGGCAATGCTAGAAATTTATTTAACCTTTTTTTTTTGGCATAGGTTTCTTTTCTCCCTATTTCTTCCTGTCCTTTTCCTTTCTTTTCTTTCTTCTATAACCATTTTTGATGCAATTACAAAGGGCTATGAGCCGAGATTTCAAGTATAAAAGAAAACGCCTTCTGATCTTAAAGGGCTTACAGAAGAGTAAAAGTGACATCCAAATAGACAATTTAATAAAGCAACGTTACCAGTACTACAGTCTTCAGTCTGGTAAAGTGCTGTGGGAGCTCAGGGAATCATTACATTATAAAGTCTGTCTACAGAATCAGAGGAGCTCTAGAGAACTGTGATAATTACAGTGGTTTTTCCCAGTCCAAAATGTAACCACTTCCTTTTCTCTTCTTGTAACAAATATGTCTTTCGTGTGGGATGTTCAGTCCTTACCTCATTTAGTTCAGGTGAGGTCGACCACATCTCCCACACCCCAACCCAGGGTGGGCACAAAATCCAAGCCTGGTCAATCTTCAACAACCTCATCTCATCCAAAAGTTGTCAGAACCTGACCTAGAACATTAGCCAAGAGCATGTGGAACGATGTGATTTTGTTTTAATTGTTTATATCTGTGATCATTATTTATAAAGAAAATGGGTGTATAGTGTCACTTGTGAAAATGTGACACCAAATAGGGAAAAACCATACTAAGACACCAACTCAGAGAGAAGAGACAAAAGAACAAAGGAAAGGATAGACTCCTAACCATGTCACATGAATGCTTTGGTAAAACGGTGCCTTACATTGTTCAAACTAACCAGTTTCATAATCCAATATGACGCCTATCCAAGTAGGGAATTTTGACAGTCGGTCATACCCTAATTTTTAAAATAAATATGGATTCAGAAATGAAATATGTGAAATAAATCATAAACTATAAATGAGATCTCTCTTTATTCTGGTAATGTGATAAAATACATAAACTGAAATAGTTGTATGTCTAACAAGAGATACTCATGGAGAATAAAAAAACACACCGAAGGAATAAAGGAAATCCAAAGCGCCACAAAAGCAGAAGTATCTTAGCTGAAAAAGAGTGCATGTGAGTGTATACTGTGGCTGTCCTAGATGTGTGTGTATGTGTGTGAGCGCATGTGTGTGTGGCTGTAGTTAGTGATGTGGGTAAGTCTCAGCAATGAAGGGCTTGGGTTTTAACAGGAATAAATGAACAGAAATTAAGACCTTGAAGTTACATTAGATGGTGAGTTGCAGAAATCTCCAAATAAATACTGGTCCTTAAATGTTACACCTTTCTAGAAATAATAGGCCAGAAAAAAATAACCTCACAAGTAAGAAAATCAAAAGACTAATTGGTACCGATTGAAACCCAGGTGGGGAAAAAAATCTCCTATGATAAATTTAAAATTTGGGTTACTATCACCTTTTTGTTTTGGAGTTTAAAGTTATATTACTTGCATGGTTCAAAAACTCCCAAATAAGGAATGCAAGCTAGAAATTCACAAAGCCACTCCCGTAGAGGAAATAGGTTGAATCTGAGAAATATTTATGATCTATCTTGATCTACGTTGAATTTGAGAAATATTTAACAGGTACAACTACTACAAGAATGTGAATCCACATTCTTAAATTATAGACAATCTGAAAAAATTATAAAATATAGATATTGAAAATAATTGAAGATGTAAAAGAAAGAATCACATGTATAAGAACAGAAGAGATGCTATGGAAAAAATGAATAGGCATATACGAAAAAGAAGCGGAATTTGTAGAAATGAAAAATTAAAGGCTAATTAGAAAATTCAATACGGCACATTCAAAAGTTCAAGTAAAGGGCCAAGAATAGCACAGAGAATTCTGAAAGTGAATGAAAAAGAATAAGTCAAAAAGTTACTCAGCATCATACGTCATTAGGGAATTGCAAATGAAAACAATGAGAGACCACGATACAACTATTAGAGCAGCCAAAATCTAAAACATTGACAACACCAAATCCTGGCAAGAATACAGAACAACAGGAACTTTCATGCATCGCTGGGAATGCAGAATGCTACAGCCGCTTTGGAAGACAGTCTGGCAGGTTCTTACAAAACTAAACATACTCTTACCATCCAACGACATCACTTCAAATGATTGGAAGATTTATATCCATAAAAAAACCTGTACATGGAAGTTTACAGCAGCTTTTTTTCATTATTGCCAAGTTTGGAAGCAGTCAAAATGTCCTTCAGTAGGTGAATAGATAAACTGGTCCATCCAGACAATGAAATTCTATCAAGCACTAAAGAGAATTGAGCTATCAAGCCATGAAGAAAACTTGAATGCATATTACTAAGTGAAAGAAGCCAATCTGAAAGGCTATATGCTTTATGATTCCAAATATATAAACGTCTGGAAAAGACAAAACTGTGTGGACAGATCAGCGGTTTCCAGGAGGTCTGGAGAAAGAGGGATGAACAGGTAAAGCACAGAGGATTTTTAGGGTAGTGACATTTTCTGTATGATACTGCAATGGTGGAGACATGTCCCTAAACATTAGTCAATACCCATAGAATGTACAACTCCAAGAGTGAATCCTAACATAAACTAAGGACTTCAGGTGACAATGATATGTCAATATAGGCTCATCCTTTCTAACAAATGGACTACTTTGGCGGAGGATGTTGACAGTGCTAAGTCTATGAGTGTCGGTCCAGGGGGCATGCGGGAACTCTGTATTTTCAGCTCAGTTTGGCTATGCACAAACAACATAAAACATAAAATAAAAAACAAAAAAACCCCTCCCACATTGATTTCAATTTATAGACCAAGGAAACTGAATGGTAACTTGACATATGAAAATCTTTTTAAACTCACTGGGAGACAAATATGATAAACAAATATCAAAGCCATAGTTTTCCATAGTAATCAGATGATTTCTTTTAAATACTCAAATAATACCAAATTGTGAGAGAATACAGGAGTATGAATTAGCCCAACCACATTGGAAAACAGTTTGACGGTATTAAGTAGCATAAAACATTCTACTTACAGGTGTCTCTGCTAGGGAAACTGCCTGTCAGCAAGGGGAGAGTTTCACACTGTTGTTTATTGCAGCATCCCTTATAATAACCAAAAACGTAGAAATTCCTTAACTAATTCTAAATAGATTTTGGGTAAATGAATTTTTTTAATGATCTAGAAGATTCCAGAGGAGTTAAATTAAAAAATGATATGTGTCAATATGCATAGGATCTAAAAACAACACAATGTTGAGTGAAAAAATCAAATTGTAAATGAATCTGTATCTTACTCTCTATTTTATACTAATAGAGATAAAAGCCTTGATATATACAGTTTATAAAGAATAAATGTCAACTTAGGTGCTCATCTGGGGATGCTGGCAGAGATAGAAGACGATGGCCCTCTAGTAGGGTCTGTAATGTTTCATTTCTCTAAAAAATGAAAAGAGAAACTAAAAACAAATACAGCGCAATGTTCACATCTGGTTAATCTTGGGAGTTGGAGTACAGGGGTCTGTTCTGTTATTTTCCGTTTCTTTCCATATGTTTAAAGTGGTTTGTAATTAAAATAAACACGGATGAGTAGGAGTTAGTCTGGTAGAAAAGGACTGAAAATGCATTGCAGGCAGAAGGAAGCAAAGGAATTAAAAAACTCTAAAAGGCGAAGATGGCTTCAGAGAACTGCCAACAATTTGGCATGGCTTTGTTCTAAAACGCCGGTAACGAATTCGGGGATGACAGAGATGGATAAAGTAGATTCGAGTTTGATAATAAAAGGGTCTTGGGTATTATTCTATCAAATCTGGACTTCTTCCTATGGACCAGTGTGGTAGGCAGAATAATGGTCTCCCAAAGGTGCTCACCTGCTAATCCCAGAACCTGGGAATATGTGACATTATATGACAAAAGAGATTTTGCAGATGGGATTAAGTTAAGGATATTGTAATAGGGGAATTTCCCTGGATTTTCTGGATGGGACCAATGTAATCACAAGAGTCCTTATAAGAGGGAAAGGAGAAGTCAGAGAAGAAGATGTAATGATGGAAGTAGAGGCCAGCATGATGCAGGACCATGAGCTAAGGGATGAGGGCCGCCTCTAGAAGCTGGAGAAGAAAAGGAGATGCTTTTCCCTCTAGAGCCTTCAGAAAGCATCCCTGACAACTCATTTTAGACTTCTTACCCTGGAACAGTAAGATAATACATTTCTGTTGTGTTAAACCACTAGTTTGTGGTTATTTGTGGCAGCAGAAATAGAAAACTAGTACAGCAGGGATGATGAAATCTTGTTCATGGAGGGAAAAGTAGAAGGTCCTGCACTCTGTGTGTGGACACGGAGGAAACAACCCCATCGCAGCGCTGTTACTTATGGGTACAGCAAAGCAATAATATCTACCCTACGAGCATCGTTAAAGAGAAACCAGAGGATGATATTCTCAATATCCACCCACTTTGCTGCAGGACAATTACTGCCTGATTCCATTTACATGAAGAATCGAAAATAGTCAAAAACATATAAACACAGAGTAGAACGGCTGTGGCCAGGGGCTCATGGGAAGGACAGATGAAGAGCTGTCCAAGGGCTATAAAGTTTCAGTGATGCAAGATGATTAAGTTCTAAAGATCTGCTGCACAACACTGTGCCTATAGGTAACGACGTGGTATTGTACACTTAAAATTTTGTTAAAGAGGGTAGAACTCATAGTAAGTGATATTACCACAAAAATCAGTCAATAAATCTATCAATCAGAGGAGAAGGCAAGCAAAGAAACCAAATTAAACTTAAACTCCTCAGTTGTGTGTAGAAAGAATTTGTTAAAAAAAAAAATGTAACGGAAAAAATGTGGCGGTTTCTCAGCCTTATTAAGAGAATGTCAGAGAAAAGGCCATGGCTGTGGGGGACAGCCATAAAGAAAAATGAAGAAAAAAAGAAAATTGTGCAAGTTCATTGTGTATTACTTCATAATGAATTTATCAAAAATATAAAACTTATTTCTATATTTTTCTAAAAAGAGTTAAAATTTATACAAGATAAGTTATAAACTCAAATTAATATATTTCTCTCCTTTTATTCTGGGCAAATGTGAAGGCCACACACTAATTTGTCACTGAACCCCCAAACCCCTGGAACCTTTTGAAACATGGAGGGTATTTGGGGGTAGTATTTTAATCATTATTTCTTTAAAATATCATACAGCCCTAAACATGAATAAAGCATTATGAATACTACTTTTGGCATAAATTTCTCACATATGATTTAATTATTTTGTTCAAAGTTGTATGAATTTCCATAGCAAACCCACCAAAATGAAAGTATGTTTTGAAAAATAGAACAGCTACAGCCAAAAGGCAGCAAGTAAAATGTGTATGTATGTGTATGTGTGTATGTGTGTGAGTGTGTGTGTGTACTTTTTTATTAGAGCTACTATATCTTCTTGTGAGGCAAATTACATAATCCAGGGAAAATCCCACCACCTTTCAAAAGACCTCTTTTAAACATACTTATGTCCAATTTTAACCTGAAATAGTTTAGCAAATTAAGAGACTACATCAAAATACAACACTTGTATGCCAAACTGAAAAACTCCCCAACCTTCCAACAAACAAAATAAAATAATATCAAATATATCACCAAATCAAAATGTTAGCTCTCACAAATAGTAAAACAGAAACTAAATCACTAGGTTTGAAATCATAATATGAGTTAGTTAGGACCTTGAGTTAGCTGGTTCTCGTTTAATAAGTCACCTAATGTCTAATGTATTGTATGGGGGTTATAAATTTTTGCTGCTGTAAGAATTAAATAAGGCATTTTGATGTGAAATCACTAAACTGCAAAATGGTTTATGGTTGTAATGATTATATTACAATCTACCAATGAAGATAAACCAAGATACAAGCACCATTAAAGAAAACTGAGAATAGATTTGCAAAGACTCGTTAAAAAATTAGAGATTAGAATACATATCATACTTCCAAAACTACAGCTTTAACACTTTAAAAATTGTTCTTGATGTCAAGCTGGACAAGATATCTTACAAGAAAAATAACGCCAGGATCCACAAGAATAACTTAACTTGGGACAATGTGATAGAAGTTAAAGGGCAGACTTTTTTCACTGCTTAGAAGAATCCACTTATTTTCTGGTGTTGAGTGTTCCGTTTCATCAGCATTCTTATAAGCTGCTTCCCTTAGGCTAAATTTTTCTAACTAAAGTAAAATCTCTCAAAAGTTTAAGTTTTCTTTGCATGTATAAGTTATAACTTTTCACCATAAAATATTTTTGGGGGAAAAATTAGGTTCAGATAGATTTAATGAAAAGTGAATTTAAAAATTCTGTGTAAGATTCCTTACCATTGACACAAAAGATCCAAAGGTGGACATGACCCAAAAGCAGACATTCAAATAAATTTTGAGATTCTTTTCTTGTGCTATTTCATTATTCAATACTCAGTAGCTTAAAATACAGAACAACAAGAAAAAATTAGTAAAAAAATCAAGATTGAAATGTACCTCTGTGGCACATCGAAAAACAATGGTTTTATGTTTTTATTCACTTTTTCAGAGACTTCAAAAATCCCAGCTGTTAAAACTGCCCATATTGTGGAGTAACTGTAGATATACAAAAAGTTGCAAACATAGCACAGAGAGGTCTCACATACACTTAACCCCATTTTTCCTAAGGTTAACACTGTGAAAAGTCATGATGCATTGGCCCAAAGTAAGAAATTAATATTGACATAATGCTACTGTACTAATTAGTACAGTACCTCAGAGGCACTATTAGAACAATACCATCAACTAAACTCTAGATTTTACTCAGAATTCACCAGTTTTTCCACTAATGTATTTTGTTTGTTTCAGGATCCAATCTAGGATACCACATCACATTTAGAACAATATTTTAAAACTGTAGAAAATCTTAAACTGCCTTTGATGCATTCTCAGAAATGCACAGAACTTAGGGTGGTTCTGATTCATGCTGCCCATGGATACTAGCATTCCAGACTCAAATACATTGTATCAGCCCATTGTATCCTTGAGTTAAAGCTATTTGTAAACTTTAAACAGATGTTTCTTACATCTGCTTCAACTGCCAGCCTTTGAAAAATCATGAAGTATGCATTTGGCATTTTTAAGACTGCCTTCCTTCAAATATCCCACAAGTGCTTTGAAATAAACACTGTTCCCTAAACCAGATCAGCCAATGCCCTCCCTCCCACTGTCCGAAGTCTGTCCTGGCCCACTTCACCTGATCCTGTATTTCATACCTTCCTTATTTCCACATATTTCCTGTTTACCATAGTAAAATTTATCTGAGCTATTTTCCTCTCCTTAGGATCCTTCTCTCTGCTTATCAAATAAGTCAACATTGCATAAAGAAGTAGTAAGATAAAGCATCTGGGTCCTCCTAATGCAGAAGCTTCAATTCATCCTCCTCTGATTATATCTGCTGCCACTTCTCAAAGATACAGATGTTGATTCCTGAAATCAATATCTTTCTATAGTTCCCTTCAAAGCACTCCTTATGCAGTGAGGCCACATGCCCAGCTCAGAAGGCGGCAGTATGCGGATGTTTCTATCAATAGCAGTAAAAAAAATAACATTAAAAATAGGCGAGAGTTATATGCTGTTCTAATACTGCAGATGTAACTGTAATGTACCCATTTAGGAAATGAGAAGACAGAGGCTGACCATAGTTAAGTATGTAGCATTCAGCCTTCAAGCTAATTGAAATAACTTCTCATTGTGGCATCCTCTGTGTTATTACCACAAGGCAGTGATGTTTCTTTGCTAAATTGTTTATCAGACCCAGAGCGAGGCATAACCATTGCAAGGGACACGCCCTGTTTGGACTCTCTCCCCACTGGCAATGTCTTTCATCTGGCACTGAGTGCTCTTCCTAAAGGACGATGGCCGAGCTGATCTCCCTGTGCTATGCGGCTGCTTCCCACTAGCTATCTACCTTACGTCTGGTAGTGTATATATGTCCATGCCTCTCTCCCGCTTTGTCACAGCTTCCCCTTCCCCCTCCCCATATCCTCAGGGGTGGGATAGGGAGGATGGGAGGGAGGGAGACGCAAGAGGGAAGAGATATGGGAACATATGTATAACTGATTCACTTCGTTATAAAGCAGAAACTAACACACCATTGTAAAGCAATTATACTCCAATAAAGATGTAAAAAAAAAAGAACAAAAAAAAAAAAGACGATGGCCTTGTGCCCTGTCCCTAATTGGGGCAGATCGCTATCTCTGGCAAGACTGACGAAAGATCACAGCCGGCTCCAGGCAACTGAAGTCACTGTCCTTCTTCCTAGATGATCTAATACGAGCTACTATTTCTACTTCTTTTTATTGTAGCAGCTCAGTTTTCTTCTCCATTCACGTGTTTTCCTTTCATCAGTTTTTAAAACTGACTCTGTATCCGCTTCTTTCTCCTGCTGTAAGTATCCCCACTTGGAATGATTCCACTCTCTTGAATCAGGCTAGCGGATTTCTGCCCTGTCACGCAACGGCGTCACAAAGAACCAAATTGACAATGAGCTGGTACAGCCCTGCCTTCTCCGGAATACAAGAAACAAATACTTGTAAACTGGAACTATTTATTGTAGATTGAGCTCACGCGGTCATCCTAAGCAGAGGAGAAATGTGTCTTTTAATAAGATCTCTTTGAAAAGAATTTCTTTACTTAGAGGAGTAATTTGCAAGATGGTGATATAGGTCTGATAATTTATCTGGGAGAAAAGAGGGCAAAGATCCACCTGAAGCCAGCACTTCCACTAGAGTACAACTCCAGGTCGTCAAAATATCATGGGATTTTCTAACCTTCTAATGTATTGTTGAAAACACACTGTATAATAGTAATTCAAAAATTTCAAGTTCAGTCCTCTAATACCAGTTACCTGTATCACAAAAATAGTACATTTTAAGTATTTCTAAAACAGCGGCACATTTAATTTGAAATGCAACTTTATAAATAAAAATTAACACCAAATGGAACACGAATGTTCAATTAAAAATTATGTGGGTCTATATACATAGATGGTGTCTACATGTATATAATCATTGCGTTAATTAATAGTAATAGTATACGTATTATTTATATAATAATGCATATGTTTATATGTGTATCTTATGTGTTTATTTTATATGTGCATACGTATTAAGGCCATTCACATGCCCTATATTATTTGTCAGTGCTTTGTAAATATAGATTGTAATGAAAATTATCCAGTACCTATTTCAAAAGTTTTTTAGCCTGCTGGTCTATTTTATTTTAAGAACCGGACAAAGAGAGATATTCGATAACCTTTCCAAACTCCAGCTTTCTTCAAGGTATAGCTCTCAGTTCTATTGCAAACCCTTTACTTAAAATAATTCTCTTAAATCAATGTGACAAAGCTATTTCGATTGCTTCCAAAAGCCTCATCCCTCTTATAATTTTCCATTTATTATTTTTTTGTTAACTTTGTGGTTTTGGTTGGGGGGAGTGTTCTTTCTGTCTTTGTGGCTTTTTTTCCCTTCTTTCTCTCACTGGATCTGCTGTGCTGCCTTTCCCTCAGGTGCCCGTTCAAGAACCTTTCCTAAACGCTCATGCAAACAAGAGGAAAAATGTCAGCTTCCGCACTTGGCAAGACAACGAGGCCCCGAGGGTAGGAAGAAGCTTTGCAGCAGGCACTAGGCATCCACCGTGGGGAGGGGCAAGGGAGAACTGGTCCATTTTCAACAGGTGCAAAGGGTTCTGAAAGAGCCCATCTTTCCTAAAACTTTGTATCTCTGTTGATACTTTATATACAGCTGTTCCACATGGATTGTCACTGCACTATATTTCTCTAAAGTTAGAGTCAAGCCAAGTTGGAGAATTCAATACAGCAGAGACAGGAAAGCCCCCGTATAAATGTGCTATTTGTGCAGCCACATTATTTATAATATTGTGGCTGATCTAGTGCTCATGATGATTTGCTCTATCTAGAACTCATGAAATTTGCTGCAAAAACATATCATACTGTAGTTTGTAGTATAGTTCGTAGACTTGTCCGATTGGCTTCTTTCCCTCAGTAATATGCATTTAAGGTTCCTGCATGTTTTTTCATGGCTTGATAACCCTGGATAATATTCCCTTGTCTGGATGTGCCACAGTTTATTTATCCGTTGACCTACTGAAGGACATCTTGTTTGCTTCCAAGAAAACTAGGTCCCTTGTAACAAAGAGCCAAGTTGTGAATGCAAAGGAAGAGTTCTTGAAGGAAATTAAGAGTGTTACTCCAGTGAACACACAAATGATAAGAAAGAAAAACAGACTTCTTACTGATATGGAGAACATTTTAGTAGCCTGGATAGAAGATCAAATCAGCCACAACGTTCCCTTAAATCAAAGCCTAATCCAGAGCAAAGCCCTAACTCCTTTAATCTGTTGAGCCTGAGAGAGGTAAGAAAGCTGCAGGGGAAGAGTTCGAACCTAGCAGAAGTTGGTTCATGAGGTTTAAGGAAAGAAGCCACCCTTCATAACATAAAAGTGCAAGGTAAAGGACTGAGTGCTGATGTAGAAAATGCAACAAGTTACCCAGAACATTTAGCTAAGATAATTAATGAAGATGGCTACATTAAACAACATATTTTCAGTGTAGAAGAAACAGCCTTATATTGGAGAAGATACCAGCTAGGAATTTCATAGCTAGAGAGGAGAAGTCAATGCCTGGCTTCAAAGCTTCAAAGGACAGGATGACTCTTTTGTTAGGGGCTAATGCAGTTGGTGATTTAAAGTTGAAGCCAATGTTCATTTACCATTCCAAAAAACCAAGAGCCCTTAAGAATTATGCTAAATCTACTCTGCCTGTGCTCTATAAACGGAATAACAAACCCTGGATGACAGCACATCTATTTACAACATAGTTTGCGAATATATTTTAAGCCCAGTGTTGAGAACTACTGCTCAGAAAAAAAATTCCTTCCAAAATATCGGTGCTCTTTGGCAACACACCTTGTCACCCAAGAGCTCTGATGGAGATGTACAATGAGATTAATGTTGTTTACATGCCTGTTAACACAGCATCCATTCTGCAGTCCATGGGTCAAGAAGTAATTTCAACTTTCAAGTCTCACTACTTAAGAAATGCATTTCATAAGGCTATAGCTGCCATAGATAGTACTCCCCTGAGGGAACTGGGCAAAATACATTGAAGACCTTCTAGAAAGAATTCACCACTCTAGATACCATTTACAACATTCATGATTCATGGGAAGAGGTAAAAATATCAATATTAACAGGAGTTTAGAAGAAGTTGATTCCAGCCCTCATGGATGACTTTGAAGTTTTTAAGACTTCAGTGGAGGAAGTAACAGCAGATGTGGTGGAAATAGAAAGAAGTAGAATTAGAAATGGAGCCTGAAGATGTGACTGAATTGCTGCAATCTCATGATCAAACTTTCACGGGTCAGGAGTCATTTCTTATGCTTGAGCACAGAAAGTGGTTTCTGGAGACGGAATCTACCACTGACAATGCTGGGAAGATTGTTGAAATGACAACAGAGGATTTAGAATATTACATAAACTTGACTGATACAGCAAAGGCAAGTTTTGAGAAGGTTGACTCAAATTTTGAACAACATTTCACTGTGGGAAAATGCTATCAAACTGCATTGCATTCTACAGAGGAATTGTACATGAAAGGAAGATTTAATCCATGTGGCAAACTTCAGTGTTGTCTTATTTTAAGAAATGGCCTTAGCCACCCCAATCTTCAACAAACACCACCCTGTGCAGTCAGCAGCCATCAACACTGAGACAAGACTTACCCTCAGCAAAAAGATTATGAGTTACTAAAGGCTCAGATGATGGTTAGCAATTTTTAGGAATAAAAATTTTGTAAATTAAAGGTATGTAAATTATTTTTAGACATATGCTGTGGCACATTTAATAGACTATAATGTAGTGTAAACATAACTTTTATATGCACTGGGAAACCAAAAATTTATGTGACTTCCTTTATTGTGATATTTTCACTATTGCAGTAGTATGGAACAGAACAAGCAAGATCTCTGAGGTATGCCTGTATTTGTATTTTAGGTATATATGAATGTATGATATGTTCTTTTCTCTCTGTTTTATTTCAAACAAAGCTTGAAGTTGGAATAAGAGGTGAATCTGTTTATCTGGTGGCCAATTTTAAAGGACTCTCTATCAGTATCATAACAAAATCAAGGGTTGTTTTTAAATTCTAGAATATGCCTCATCCTGAAGATGGTTATTCACTAGTCACAGTTGGCAGAGGTAGAAAACAGAATGTATATTCATGGAAACTGCTCAAACAATCTGTAGATATCATGAGGGCTACAAGAATCCTGCTGTGAAGGACCTAAAACTTGATTCTGCAAAAATTTAGTAAGAAATCACGTGACCTCATTGACCTAGAAGAACCCCTCACTGATAATACTTGGTCATCATTCAAAACAACCTTTAGTTTTTTGTAGCCACCTCTGGGAGTTTCCTCTCCTCTGTGCAAATATCCTGTTGAAGCCCTCCTGAAACACTACCTTAGCCTTAATTATGATATTAAAGCTTACATTGTTTTATTTCTCACTAAGGAAAAATTTGTTTGTAATTTGGATTCTGAAACCATAACTAAAATGTCATTATCAGGGATATTTTTTCTTCCTCTCTAAGAGGTACTGTGTCCACACCAAGGATTGGCTTTGGGCCATGGTCCCACCAGCCGTGAATGGACACTGCCCTCTTGGAGCCCACATGTGGTATTTGGTACATTTGAACAAAAGGCTTGGCTATAGATCCCTACTCAGCTAAGTTTCCAGACACTCTCAGAGGTACACTGTTTGAAAGGCCATGGTCTAGGGCTGCAACTTGTGAAAAACCTTTCAGGCTAAATTAATTATACTCCTGGAAATTATGGAAGGAAAGAAAAAAAAGCAACAAAGTGTGAGATCTGGGGAAGTCATTTACTTTTGAATTATTTCTTGGGAATTCTTAGCTGATACTAGAGCATCAAAGAAGGAAATATTAGCACTGATAACTAACTTTAAATGAGGACCTTACTGAAGTGTAACTATGACCTAATATAAAATTTAGTGCTGCAAAGAATACAGAAGATCTATAAGGTATGATCCCTACTTCAAGGATTTTATACCCATTGAGGAAATGAATTACCTTACAAAATTAAACTTGGAGCAATTAGGGCATGAACTGTGTCTTTTTCATATTGTTCTAGTAGACCATCTGGAGCTGGGACCATAATCCAGGGTAAAGTCATGTACTTTAAAGTCATTGCTCTTTCTGAATTTTAGGGGGAACCACAGGTGAGAAAAAGTCACACTCAAGAACTGTGCAAGATCAAAGATTTTATTCTATTCGAAAGTTAACAAGTTTGCCTGCCACCATTTCTTAGGTGCTGGCAGAAGACACCTGGCACCTGATTACGAGGCAAACAGCAAAGCCAGAGGCTCCTGTCTGTTTCTGTCAGCTTTCCATGTCACTCAGATCCTAGGGGGTGATACAGGCAGTCCATGATGGATGCTGGTACACGCAGCAGCAGGTTGCATTGAGAAGAGCAACACTGAGCTTGAGGAATCTACTGCTTTCATCAAACGAGAAGTCAGTTGGCCCATTGTTTGGGGGAATATTTCCTTCATCCTTCAGAGTCTCTCATTGAAAACACAACCCAAAGAAATTCCCTGGGGAAAGAGTGGTCATGGCTTTACACTCCTGACATACTTAGTAAGAATACACAGTGCAATCCACGGCAGATGCCTCTTTCTCAACAGTCACCCAGGGAGAAGTTATGGAGGAAAAATAAATGCCTAGGAGCAAACTGTAAGAAACACCAATATTTAAAAATATTTGGAAGAGACTAGAAAGGAGTAATGAGAGGAACGGGGGAAAAGTCAGAAGAAAAAAATGTAACGAGAGATAAGGATGAAAAGAATATACAGGAAGGAACAGTGACATACAGGTCAGATATGTCCACAATCTTCCCTACAAATATACAACAGAGAATTGTTTGAAGCAGTGGTGTGCAGACGTTTTTGTCTCAATATGGTTTTATACCATTAAATAGATTTGATGATCTAAGAGCTTTTGCTTACGTGACTTACATCCATCAATAGTTACTACTGTATTAAAAGGTGAGTGTGAGGAACTTCCCTGGTGGTCCAGTGGTTAAGACTCTGCACTGCCAGTGCCGGGGGTGTGGGTTTGATCCCTGATCTGGGAAGTAAGATCCCATATGCTGTGCGTCGTGCGCAAAAGATAAAGAAACAACAAGAAATGTATATATATATAAGGAACAAATTGGGAAGAAATATATAACATATATAATAAAAAAAATTTTTAATTGAGTGTGAGAAAAATTTTAAATATTTATGAATTAAGTCTTTTGAAATAACAATTACTTGTTTTATGAAAAAAATTACTAAAATTACTAAATTTTCTAAAACTAAAAAATAATAAGAACATTATTTTATATTTTTGCAAATCTATGTAATGTCTGCCTTTAGATAGGTTAATTTTTATACCTGGTTCTGTATTCTTTGTATTGCCATAGATTGTTTAGACTAAAGCCTATGGACAAAATTCTTCTCAAAAACATGTGTAGTTGGTAAAAGGGGCGATGGTATGAATTACCTTTTTCAGATAATTGGGGATATTCTTCTTTAATATTATACCAAAATTTGACAAGTGGTAATTTTAAAATATAAATTGACATCAGAAAACATCATTTTTTTGCCCTTTTACATTCAAATTGATTGGTCTGTCTTGCATTCTAAATGGGTCTTTTAATCATACACGATTATGTGACATCATGCATGCACAGATCATTTGGAAAGTATTGTTTTATTAAATTATGCTAATCTTTCAAATATTGACACATCTTATTTTATAATATTAAGTGTCACATTAATTTCATCACCAGTCCACTAGAAAAGCATGTAAGAATTAAGTAGTGTCAGTGTTACAATGGTTAATACAAGTTTTCCAAATTTCTAATTTTCATTTGAAAGCTCAAATTTCATCAGTGGCAACAAATGCTATCAGATGTTTTTCTTAAAGAGGCAGGTTCAATGTCTTTGTTCACCGTCAAAGAAATGTCCACCAAATACTCAGCTCTACATAAACACAGCTTTTTTGTCAGTCTTTCAAGTAAAATAAAAATGGTGCTTCATGAAAAAGAGTGAACTAGTTTGGCTTGCAATTCAGACAATTACACAAGCTAGGGAGCCATCACCGTACTTTGATATGCAGTGGGAATGCTTTATAAATGCTTCCATTTCATCACTCAGTAAATTAAAACAGCATTACTGGAGAGTTAAGATTTAGCAAAAGTAACAATATTTATGGTTCACCTAGGAAAGTGTTGTACACATTTTCTTTTTTTCTTTTCCTTACCAAGGTCCTGGCTAAATCCATGGTTACCTGTGGTTTGGGGCCACTCCCTTGATTTGTGGCAAGAAATCAGCAGTTTTACCCAAACTGGTTTACAAGGTTAGTGCATATGTCAACACCATAAGAAAGACAAATAACATCTCAGTACTATTATGAAAATAGTTTGACTATCACAATGAATGTATCTAGGGGACCCCAAGAGTCTGAAAACTAGATTTTCAACTGCTACTTTCAAAAATGAAGTAAAGGCTGTGTCTCTTCCTTCCTTCAATTACTAATCTAGTTTTCTGTTTGTTTGTTTTTTATGTTTATTTTAACCTCTCTGTTTTCATCCTTTCCCTCTGTGTGTGTACGTGTGTGCACATTCGCACGTGTACACACGCATATGGGAGTTCTACCAGTGACTATAATTACAAATTGAAGAAATACTTCATTTTCTTATTGCAGAATATTTTCAGAAATTCCTTGTCTTTTTCAATAGTTTTTTTTTGTTTGTTTTTATTTTAGATCAGTAGAGTAGGTTTGTTTGCTTTTGTGTGTGTGTGTGTGGTACGCGGGCCTCTCACTGTTGTGGCCTCTCCCGTTGCGGAGCACAGGCTCTGGACATGCAGGCTCAGCAGCCATGGCTCACGGGCCCAGCCGCTCCGCGGCATGTGGGATCTTCCCGGACCGGGGCACGAACCCATGTCCCCTGCATCGGCAGGCAGACTCTCAACCACTGTGCCACCAGGGAAGCTCAGTAGAGTTTTTTTTTTAATCTGTGTTAAGACTTCATATTTTAGAGCAGTTTTAGATTCACAGCACGACTGAGGTGAAGGTTCTCCCCACACATGTAAAGCAGCCCATTCTCAACATCCCCCATCAAATAGTACATTTGTTACAAGCAGTGAACTCACACTGGCATAACATCATCAACCACAGTCCGTAGCTTATATTATGGGCTCTCTTTTGAGGCTCCAAGAAGCTGTGACTCTCTTTATTCACCTGTCTCTCCAGTCTTGGAGATGGTGGTTTGTCCTGTGTCATTCTTTTTTTTATAGATTCAAAAAAAGTTGTTGATGTTTCAATCTGTTCATCTTTTTATATGTTGTTAGGAAGGAATAGTGAATTTCAATCTCCTTACATGTGGAACCGGAAACCTGAAGTCTTTAATAGAATATTTTTGAGTATGTTTCTCCTCTGCTTTAGAGAAAAATCTTCTAAAAACTTCTCAGTTTCTGATTATACTAAACAACACTCTCAAAGTCTATAGCTATAACTATCTTCCCTGTGTTTAATTATCTACTTAAAATTATTACAGAAACTTCATGCATGCACATCATCTAATCATTTTCATGCCATTATTTTAGAGAGGGGCAAAATAATCAATTAACAAAGCCAGGATAAGTCTCATAATTTTCTACTATGAGAACTTGACAACTAATTGACATTTATTTTTTAGTATAAACACATCCAATTGGCAAGGCATACATTATATCTATTAGTTGGATTTAAACATTACATTTTCACATAGTTAGAAAATGCCATAACATATAGTAACACAACAAATAGAAGTTGCGGGCTTCCCTGGTGGCGCAGTGGTTGAGAGTCCGCCTGCCGATGCAGGGGACGCGGGTTCGTGCCCCGGTCCGGGAAGATCCCACATGCCGCGGAGCGGCTGGGCCCGTGAGCCATGGCCGCTGAGCCTGCGCGTCCGGAGCCTGTGCTCCGCAACGGAAGAGGCCACAGCGGTGAGAGGCCCGCGTACCGCAAAAAAAACAAAACAAAAAGAAGTTGCATCAAATTAGAGTGTAAAAAGTTGAGTTAAGGCAAAAAGCAAACCTTAGGAAATATTTTTGGGTTTCCTTGGAATCTGGCACAACCTATATTTACACAAGTTAGAGATTATTTTATTACATAATAAACAATTAAACATATAAAGGATAATTGGAAATTTTACATGTCTCAGGATTAGATTAATATATTTTAGAATAACTTACTCATAATGAATATTACATTAGGAAGCTTACCCATTACCAAATAGGATTGGAAATATAATGGTCAATCTAGATTATGGTCTTTGCAAATGTAGCAGGATGGTATTTTGAAATACTATCCAGCTGATTTTTTTTCCCTTTCTTAGTTCTGTTTTACTCTGAGTTACCTCTATCATTAAAATAATACCGAGTTGGGCTTCCCTGGTGGCGCGGTGGTTGAGAGTCCACCTGCCGATGCAGGGGACACGGGTTCGTGCCCCGGTCCGGGAAGATCCCACATGCCGCGGAGCGGCTGGGCCCATGAGCCATGGCCGCTGAGCCTGCGTGTCCGGAGCCTGTGCTCTGCAACGGGAGAGGCCGCAACAGTGAGAGGCCCGTGTACCGCAAAAAAAAAAAATAATAATAATAATAATAATAATACTGAGTTATTGCCCTGGGAAGGGAAGACACACAGAATAGAATATGACGAAGTAGTCAAATAATTGGCTTCGACTTCCAAAATAAGCCTTAAAAATCCAAAGCTAGATAAGCCTTGCAGGTACTCTTGATTTATGTAAGTGTAGATTTGGAGGAAAGCAAAATGACTTAAAGATTCCAACGATCCAAACAGTAAACATTTACAACACAGAAAAAAGGTAACTAAGGAGTATTAGAGTAAGAAAGGCAATATGCAGATACATCAGTCATTTTCCCAAACAGATGAATAAAGGTCCCAATAGTTAAGCAGGTAGAGGAAAGCTAGAGAAGTTACTGGTCTTTAGAGGCTGTTGGAACCTGAGAAGGAGTCCAACACACCCACCCCTCTGCTCTGTCCAGGGGAAAGAGCTGGTCCCCATTTAAGTTTAAGGGAAATCTAAGAGTAGAGGAGAAGCCTTCTCTATTCCCAAGTGTAGCCCATGGATGTTCAGACCTTGAAGGACATATCATGGTGCTGAACCAGTAAAAGAGATATAGGCTGTGGGCTTGAAGGCAGCTTCAGAAAATTCTGATAATCTTGGCCTGGTGCAGATAAGGAATAAAGTTCCCCATAAGGTGGGTGTGACAGGTGGTACTTTCAAAAGACAACTGCAACAATTACTCTTATTCCGTGTGCTATTTTTACTACATGACTTTGACAGTCCTACCATCAAGAGGTGGGTTTGTGTTTCTCCCTGAATCCGGTGGGCTTACAAACAGTAGAAGTGACATGACATGACTCCAGTGCCTGTTTCTGTTGTATTTTCTTTTCTTCTTGGAACCCAGCCATCCATGCTATGAAGAAGCCCAAGCAGCTGAGAGAAGCTGCACGTAGGTTTTGGGCCAACAGGGCCCAGCTGAGGTTGCAACCAACAGCTAGCATCACCCTTCAGACATGTGAGTGAAGGAAACATGCCTTTAGATGACTCAGATGTCTCCAGACGTCATGTGTTCCAGATGAAGCCCAAAATAGCTCAGCGTAGAAACAAGCTGTCCCCACTGGGCCTTTTCTGGATTCCTTCTCCTCAGAATCCAAGAATATGATAAAATAGTTGTTACGCTACTAAATGTGGTTTGTCATGAAGGCTAGATAACTGCAACGGTGGGGAGGGGAAACGAGGAGTAGATCTAAGGGGGCCCGTGGAGTAGAAGCATCTGCTCTTAGGAGAACTAAGCGTAGTGTCCGAGGGCCGAGGCCCCACGCCCAGAAGCCGTGGCACAGTTCCTCGGCATCAGGACCAGATTCCATGTCAGGTGCCCCAAGGCTTGGCTAAATTAAATGACATCTCAGTAAGTGTCGTCAGAGACAAAAGCTTGCAATGGAACGGACACCTCTTCCTGGAATGCCATGACACTAGCACAGTTTCCTAGGTACTTAGAGAAACCACGGAAGAATGAAAGGAAATTGTGACATGGGAAGAATCATGAATTGGCCAAGCTTCATCCTCAAACACCCAACATTGAAATCACGTATCTGAATCGGGATGATTTAGATTTCCTCTGCCACTTCTGGATTATTTTAAATTTAGTCAAAGAGAAACCAAGTCCCATTTTACCTATCTTGAATATTAACTTTATAAAATGTCCAAAGTGATGGCTAACTATTTCTTCAGACATACTTGTAGAAACGGACATTGCTCTGAGCAGATGATATATATATTATCACATATCCCTTTGCAAAGTTTTAAATTTCAACTAGAAACTTGTGAAAGTTGGCAGATTGAAACCAAACCTTCATGTCATCATGGAGTTAATTTGAACAGAAATTACCAGCTCTTTCTGATTTCACTCTTTTTAGTTTAGTTTGGATTAATTGTAGTAAAATAAAAGTAACATAAAATTGATTTTCTTAACTGATTTTAACTGTACAATTCATAGTTTCTGTTTCCATTTTCAATGATGCATTCTGTCCTTTAGACGTGTCTAGAGGTCTAAAGACCTCTCTAATATAAATTTTCAAAGAGGGATCTTACGAACATTAAGTATTGTTCATAATGACATGCTCTAAGTTTCTGCCAGTGATAATTGGCCGACACCCAACTAATCAGACTCCTCTCATGAATACTTTTTGAGGCTTGTGGTACATTTTGTAAGATAAATGGCCTTAATTGAGATGCATCTGTGGCCTCATTCCAGAATGGAGTTAACTGGCCTGAATGGGAGATGAATCCACAGCCACATGTTCTAAGAAGCTCAATAGATCTTACACAATCAGATAATAAAATATTATCAGGGGGGCTTTCTTGACTAAAATTTATAAAACTTCAGATTTGTGTAATCAAAAGGGTGGGATTTGGGGTTTCGGTTTCTGTGGCATCAGTGTTTCTCAGACTGGAGTTGTGCGACCAGTGAAAGAAAAACAAGTGGGAGATTTAACCTGATGGTGTACAAAACCATCAGCTATGTAGAACTCTAAAGAACCTGGACCTTTGGAGGAAGTATACACGTTCTGAGAAGATACGGTAGCATTTATTGCTTTGTAGACAATACGATGGAAGTTCAGTTCAGTGGCTTATCATAAAAATGTAGGTAAAGACTCAATATTAGCTATTCAAGTAGTTAATACACACCTTCTCTATTTTGTGATGAATGAATTATTAATGATTGCTTGAGTTCAGTTCTTAGAGAAAAGAAGAGCGAGAGAGAGCAGTTCACATTTCTGTTTCCTATCCAACTTTGAAAGAATATTTGGTCAAGTTCAGGGCACTGATCACACTTTGGGTTCATTTTTAGTAAGTCTAGAAAGAAATAAACATGCATGGAGAATTCCAAATATTTCATTTTAGTTTTTCGAGCCATGGATCCCTTTGACAACCCAGTGGAGCTCACAGACTTCTAAGATTTTTATACGTGTAAAATAACCAAATAGGATAACAAAGGAAAACACATTATTCAAATGTAGTTAACATATTAATAACTTCCATAATTTCAAAGTAGTGGTGAGTGTACACAGTGTTTTTTTGATATATTCAAATAACTTGAATGTAAAATGAAAGTTTTTGATTTCTATTGGTGACAAAGTTAACATCTCATCCAAGTTCATGAACCCCCAAAAGTCTATCCACAAATCCCTTAGGGTTCCGTGCAGCCGAGTTTAGGAACACCTGAGTTAAGATTAGGCTACAACTTTACGCTACCGTGGAACGAGTTGCTACAGGCTTCTTATTAATGTGAAGAAAGGTTGCTTACCATAAAGTTCCAGCTAAAGTCCAAAATCAAAACGAACAGTAAAAACAAAAAGTTCTACCTGTATTCACCGGGAGTAAGCCAGCAACCATAGCCTGGCTTAGTCTCAAGAGAGAAAATGCTGTATGCAGGAGACTTCAGAAGGATTTTGGAAAATGTGTCATATTAAGCTTAGGGTGATTCCATTTTTGATTAGAGTTAAAAACAAGTGAAGAAAATGTGTAGACATATCAGGAGAGCAAGATATCATCTGTGTTTAATCATATATTCTTTTTCTACTGGTCCTCCAAGTGAAATTTCTTCTCTGGTTAATTTTCTGTGTAAGTTTAGCTCTGCCAATTACAGAGGAAAGGGCAAGTTACTTAAACATTCAGCTCCTCGGTTTTCTCTTGTGTAAAATAAATGGGTTAAGCGAAATGATCCTTTCGGTGGACTTTAGTGGAAAGAGAATGTTTTGAAGAAGTTAAACATTAGTTAAAATGCCTACTGTAATATTATTGAATAAAATATGATTTAAGAGAGTTGAGGCCTGGGACTCAGGTTAAGACTGAGGGGCTGAGACGTCGCCCTCCAACGTAGGGTGTGCATGTTTGATCCTTGGTCAGGGAGCTAAGATCCCACATGCCAAAAACCAAAAACATAAACATAAAACAAAAGCAATATTGTAGCAAATTCAATAAAGGCGTTAAAAATGGACCACATCAGAAAAAAAATTCTTTAAAAGAAAAAAGAAAGAAAATTGAGACCTGGTTCATTATAGAGCTATGAGGATCAAATAAGATAACATAATATTTCTATAAGGCACATTGAAAGCACTAAATAAGGTGACTTCATGCCCAGACTCTAATACACTTGAACCAGAAATGCCTGTTCCATGTATATGAAATCCCAATTATCGCTTTCAAATGAACGCTTGTTATTGAAAGTACTATGCACATTGGCCTACAAAATGTTTGCATGTTACAGAAAAGTAAAACTACCAATCTCTCTCTAAATTGCTTACTTCAGAAATGCTGCAGTATATAATCATTGCACCCTCACCCCTGCCTCAGTCCTGCCCAGTGGTGACACTCACCTCAGCACATCTGTAAGCCACCTGTGGTCCCTTCCAGAGCACAGCAGTTGGGCCTCTTGTCTCATACCTACAAAATAATTCGATAAGGGTGACTTGTCAGACTAATAGGATAGAGCACATCACTTTCAGCTTTTTAAAGCAGGTTCCTGCCAGTTAAAACTATTATTTGAAAACATCTACACTGGGGTCCCAAGCAAGAGAATTCCTCCAAATTCCAACTTATTTCCATGGTAAGGCGATAGGGATAAAGAGTGTGACACAAACAAGAGACATTCTAGGCTAAAAGCTAAAACTCAGAGTGCTCGATGGTAGAGGGTAGATGTGAGGGGAATTTAAGGTCTAGGTTAATTTGAACTTGCTGTTATCTACCTGCGTGCGGTACACAGAATGATGCGTCTCCCACCCCTCAAGACATCCAAGTACTGATCCCTGGGACCTGTGAATATGTTACCTTACATGGCAAGAGGGGTTTTGCAGAGGTGATTAAATTAGAGGTGTATCTTGAGATGGACAGATTATCCTGGATTATCCAAGAGCCTCAATGTGATCACAGAAGTCCTTTTATAAGAAGGAGGCTGGAAGGTGAGTCACAGATGGACATGTGACAAAGAGAACAGAGGTGTTGGGGGAAGAGAGAGATTGAGATTTGAAGATGCTATGCTACCGCTTAAGTTGGAGGAGAGGCCAAGAGACAAGGGACACAGGTGGCCTACAGAAGCTGGAAAAGGCAAGGAAGCCAGTTCTCCCCTAGAGCCTCCAGAGGGAACATGACTCTGCTGACTCCTTGGTTTTAGGGTGTCTACCTACAAACTGAATATGTGTTGATTTAACCCGCTTGATTTGTTGTAATTATTTCAGTACTATAGGAAACTAATATGTCAATTATCTATTTTTTTTACATCCAATTTTTACACGTTTTCCTCCCTCTGCTTGCCATATGAGCCATAGTATTGAACCAAGTAAATACATATTGAATCACCATGTGTAGAAGTACAGTTCTCACACAGAACTCTAATCTCCCACCTTCACAAAGACCCTTGGGAAGATAGTTGAGGACTTGTATTTTTTCCAGTACTTTATTAAGTATTTACACTAAAATGTTATGAAATATCAGCAAAACCTTAAAAATCACTAAATATCTCATGTTTAAAACTCTTCCTACATGATACTGATAGTTTGTTTTAATAAAATGCACTACTCATCACATTCGCTTTGGAATATCAATGATTTCTTAATAGTTGCTATATGATCTTTTCTGGTTAATGCTATATCTAGACTTTAAAATGGCACAAGGAGAATAGACATGAAAAGAGAGATACTCTGATAATGTGCAGGACGTATGTATGTGTGTGTGTGTGTGTGTGTGTGTGTGTGTGTGTGTAACAGACGTCACACTGCCTACCTCAAGACCCTTGGCTTTTCTAATTCTGGGACGTTGAAAGCTAACTACTTCCTCTGTACCACAGTTTTCTTGAAATTAGAACTACTAATACTACCTCATAAGATTAGTGGAAATAATAAAATAAATTAAATTAAATGTACATGAAATGCTAAGAACAGCACTTAGCACATAGTATTCACTCTGAAAACATTAGTTATTACTGTTATTAATATGATCACCACTATTATTCCCGCTAAACTACATTAAGTGTCCAAGAAAAAGCTCTTTCATTGCCCTGGTAGTTGTTGAGACACTGCAATGGCCATTGGTGTCCACCTGTCCTGCTGTATTGGGTCGATGGCCTGCCTGGTACCCCACCTGGCCACTTACAGCCCTGTTGATTACATCAATGCCACACACTGCCCACTATAGCAAATTGTTCTGCCATTTCAATAGTTTTGTTTCAACAATGCAGGATATGAAAAATATTTTTCCAGAAAAGTGAGTTGTTTGGATGCTTTTGGGATTCCCTTGGCAAAATTAAGATCACATTTAGGCTTCTGAGTTGGATGGTAAGAATCTGAAACCAACAAAAGGATGAGGCCCTTTACATCAGGTTCTATCCATTGACCTCTGTATTCAATCTAAGAAGAAGTTCACTTATTGGAGCCAAGCATTCATTATGTCATAACTGTGTTAGTTACTTTTCTCCCTTAGAAACGAAAATCTCAATGTCATGCTAACATTGTGATTTCTGAATAGGGTGGGTAAATATCCAGTAACCAGGGCAATAACAATTTCCAGGATAAGAATGTGGAATGTTCATTAAGAAGCCACTTCCAATTCTATCAGAAATGGCAATCAATTGTTTCTTGAACTATCCCCTAAGCTTCTACAGTCTTGACATAGAATCAATAAGACATCACCTGGCAATTACAAAGTATGCTGCAAATATATACTTAGCTAAACAATTTAGTAGCCAAATATAATCCACTCAAGTACTTGCCTCTTTATAGCCTTTGAACACAACTGTGGACCACTATAACCTCTCATTTCTCCAGATTCATGGCATCCGTTTAATACATCTCCTCATTTGAATATTATTTTGTCATCTAATGACACTTTTTAATTTACTTTTCTTTTTTCAAAATTATATGTCTTTTCTCCCATCTAGAGTATACAGTTTTAACTGCACATATTAACTCTGCACATATTAGGTACTAGCTCCCCAGACATTTATTTTTATCAGATTGCTTTAATGTATTATTGACTCTATGTTAGTAGGCTTAATTTTCATATGTTCTAGTTAATTTCCTACACAGTACAAGCCAGAATACAATGTATCCGTTCCATCAGAGGCAGAAGGAGAGACAAGATATATCACGATGAAACTAATATCTGTTCCTCAATAATTGTAGCCTGAAGCTTCGGCTTTCTTATCAACCAGATATCAGCAGCGTTCTCACAAGGTACAGAATATTTGGTTGACTTAATTCTTTCACTAATTCAATAAACATTTCCAGAAGATCTCAAACATCTGACACTGTTTCAGTTGTTGGCAATATAAATAACTATTCTATTTGCCATATTTTATAAAGGGGAAAATGGAAAAGTGATTTTAACATAGACACGTTTCTTTTTAGTGGTCTATTACTGCATTAGCACAGAATCAGTTTTAAGAAGGGAATTTAGAAATGATCCAATTGTTTTCCTATCTTTGACATGCCTTATAAAATTTTTCTCTATGTCTCTGCATTTGTAATGAGGGGAAAAATAAAGATGGGGCTTTTGTTCAGATTCTGGGCTGCTACATGCACATCTGGGGAAACATTTTCAGAGGTAGGGAAGCCACTGATGAGGGGAAGAAGTGAAAAGTGAAGAGCCATTCCTTGGTGTCGTGTGGGTGTGGTGCAGAGTGGACTCCTGCAGGAATGGGTGTGAAGAAAGTTGCGTGCTGTATAGGTGACACCTATCTTTTCTGATCATTCTTGTTAACAGATAGACTACGGTTGTCAATTGCACCCTTTGATAAAACTGGAAAGGGTTCTTCAAGCCAGGACTGAGGTCTTAAAACAGCAACAAAAGCTTTCCTTGGGAATGACTAAAACATGATATTAGAACTACATGCAGTTTATTAAATGATTAACAGAATCAGAATTATTTATACATCAAAACACAGGTAACACATAAAGTGATCCTGATTCATCTTTGGTCCTTCTCACTTGGAAATGGATGCAGTTCTTAGTGTATCATGACCAGCCAGTATGCGATCCACTCCTTCACACACGCTGCTTTCTTTTATTTTCTCATACTCTCTTGTGTGTACACTGTCCATATCCCAAATTGTTAGCTTTATAAAGATTGATATCAATACAAACTGCAGAGGGCTCGATTTATACTATCTGCTAATGTTCAAAGTTCAAAAAAGATGAGCCTATTTTTCAGTTTTTTACATAAGGCTAGCTAAGCCTGTTACTACTATCTACTGCACTGGTCTGTGCGATACAATAACATAGGAGCATGTATGCTCCTTCGATAGGCTTCCTATGAATTCATGGCACAATTGCCTGCTTCTTTAACTGAGAAATGTACCACTGTCATAGCTCCCTAAGTTTTGTTTCCTCGACTGAAATCTGATTTGGGCTGGGGCAGTAAGAGAGATTTTATAGTTCACTTGAGTTTGGGGTCTGAAGAAAACGAGTGCCAGGTTTACATCCTGACCAAGTCACCCCACAGTATCTTTGACGCTATGATACTTTCTGGATCATAGCAGCAAATCTCTCTCCTGGCTACTGCAGGCAAAGTGTCTAGGAGTTTTCTCTTTAACTGTTTCATTCTCACTTGTCTCTGGTATTTAATACTAAGCATTTACCATTATGTCTTAAATAAAAGAGTGATGAATGAATATACCAGTTATTTAAAAAATAAATGCATGAATTAAATAGATTATTTCAAGAAGATAAAGTATGAAACATTATTACTATGCAAATAAATATGCTATTCCTCTTTTTATCAAAAGAAAACTGTTCTTTGCTACATAAATATTGAGATGCATAGATAGACAAACATATAGGCATAGTAGATATCTCATTTTATCTTCCCCTTAAACCTAATTGATTATTTTGATTTGCAAACAAAATTTTAAAAATTCTATCAGGTATACATAAGACTGAGACCTTTTAAATAAAAAGGGGCATTTTTCTCATTGCTGCTTGAACAGAAACTGAACAATAGATTCTACTAAGGCTAACTGACATCAGTTCTATTATCACTTTAATTCAATTTTCATTAAGCGCCATGGTGCTAAGCCTTGTGTTACACCAACCACTCATTACCACAGGAAGACTTGCTATATTATATTAAATGAAATACAGGATTTGTTCAAAATAGAATGATAGATACTATCTGGGAGTTAATATGTAATACATTATCCAACAGGTTTAGAAGATAAAAATTTTTTGAATGTGCAAATCCTTAGTGATGTAAATATAAATTTAGACTAATAGTAATTTTTTTCAATAAAAACCTTCAAAAATTTTATGTTTAACTAACAGCAATTAAAAGAGATTAATTTGTTTTCTGCTTCTGTAGAATTCATTCAGAGCATAGTTCAGGATGCTATCTTCCTCTAAGAATTGTGTTTTTGTGTTACTAATTCCTTTAGAGAGTTCACTAACTTTAGACAAATGCTGTATACTGTGTAAACGGCCTTTTATGTCTCAAAACTGTCTATTTTCTGAACACACTGAAAAGGCTACTTCCCCTTCTCATGTATCATGGTAAAGTCTGTAAGACAACAGTAACGAGGTCAAAAGGACCTTAAAGCAGCAGGATACTTCAATTAATAAGACAAGATAAATATTTGAGCAGCTTTAAAGGTTCACTTCTCATAAAGATTTAGATAACCATCATATGTTATATAATGACTTCATTTTCATAATCATCTGAAATTCCCTTCAAATTAAATATATATATTACATGTAGATATTTTTTTATTTGACATATCCTCCCAATGAAACAATTACTTCGGTGAATTTAATGGCCCTTCTCCTAAGTGATAGAGCTGTACAATGTTCACCATCCTGCTATTAAAATATTCTAATTAAATCAGTCACCCTGGTCCCATCTGTTATATACGGATCTCATGTGGAGAAGCTGCTGGAATCTCTCCAGGGCAGTGAATGTACTTCGTTCCTTTCATGGCTCATTGGATGTCACGTGCACGAGGACCTTGTTCTTGGTTTGAAGTTATAACTAAGACTCCGGGTAGACAATAAACCGCAGTGAATGCTATGAAGATTAAATCAGCTCTTTTTTCGTACTCTCAGAATGCTTGCAAAGTAAAAACAGTTGTGGCCCATGACAATATTTAGCAATCTACTCTTAATCGTGTTCTAGGCATGTGCAGAAACGCTGGACATTCTCCCCAGTCCTAAGCATGAGGTGATGGTCCCAGGAACCCATGTCTGTAGGAACATTGGAGACCTGGGGAGTCCACCCCAAGGCTGGACCTGACCAGGATACCAAAGTCAAAGTCAGGGCTGAAGCTTGATTTGTAGGTGCAGACCTCTGTTCTCCCAAAGATCATGGCACATTCGATAACCATTTTCCAACAAACGTACTGGTTTTCAAATTTTACTTTCTTGAGCATGAACAATGGTTTGATGGGGGTTGGGAGGTGGGGTTTAATTCATACAACTTCACGTGTATAACCTTCTTGTTAAAAGATGATAATAACTAAGGCCTTGATATGTTAATCAGGGGAAATTTGTTGACAACATGTAAGATTTCGTAAATGATAGACGAGAAAACTGCGTTGTTCTCTGCATTTGTCACTGCTGTTTTTCAGCTCTAACTATTTGATTCATGAGTTGTCAGATGACTTTCACAAGGAAAAAAACCTTAGTTTTAATGCCATGTTTTAATAATTAAGTGGGTTAGTCTAGCTGAAACTACTGTTCCCTGAAATGCACAGATACACACTATTAATTGTGACGATGCTTCATTATAGAGATGGCAAATCTGTTTATATCTCAGATCCTTTTTGGCATTAAGAAGGCCATGAAGTGTAAACAAATAAATACATGCGTTATTTATTCAAGCAGCTAACTGTACAGCTTATCTATACACATATACATACACACACACAAATGGGCATGTACTTTTTTCTCCCTTTTCCTATTCCTTCTTCAATATTTCAAATAGTAAATATTTTCAAATGTGATTTATATGAAAGTTATTCATGCATATAAAGAATTAAGTAGTTCCACCAGCTCTAGAAATAAAATGCAGCCCTTTTAACAGGAAACCACTTAGCTCTTGAATCTGGTTCGTTGAGAATTCACCTCTTTTTATACAAATTGCATGTGCGTTAGTATCTATTAACCTTCTGCTATGGTTCTTTTCTACTTAGCTCTGTTTTCTCTCCTTGCCTTCTCTCACACACATGGACCTTCCTCTTCAACGTTTTCTCCTGATGAGTTTAGAGTCTACTTTGGGTCTGATCAGTACTCAGGGCTGGTGTCTCTATTACTCTACATTCTAGCCAAAACTCAGGTCAAGGTGACTTGGTCCACTCACTTTCCCACGCCCATGCAACCACCATTTCAAATGTTCCCCTGCTCCAAGCTTCTAACATCTTCTCCCCACCTTGCTTCTATTTTCCTGAGAAAATTGACGCAAGTAGGCGAGAGGCCTTTCCCCAGCTCTCAGATATGACACATCGACCCCACGTCTGCCATGCCTCCACCTCGTCTCCTGTAAAGACAGATGCGCCACCTGGGTTCCTAGTACTTCCTGCTTTCCTCCTACTGACACATCCTTCTGGCCCACACTTGGCATTTGCTGTAGCTCTTCTCCCTTCCCTGCATTTCTACTGAATCAGTATTAGCATCAAACACTTTTTCTATCATTTTCAAAAAGAAAAATCCCTCTCTTAATACATTTAGCATCCGTTCTCACATTTCTTCTGCAATTCTCTACTCCTCCCCCTTCCCTCCCCCCCAACCCCCCATTAAGGCAAATCTACACCAAGTATTGTCTGAACAGACTCACTCTCTTCAACTGAACTCTTCATGTTTTCTCTTGAAACCTCCTCCGTCAGGACTGCATTCTCACCCTGCTTGCAAGCCATTAACAAGAAGACTAATTCCTGTTCTCCATCTGACTTGAATATCAGCATTTGACATAATTGCACCCTGAAACATTTTCTTAGCTTGGATTCCAGGAAACACCTGGTGTTCTAGCCTTTTTTTTCTCAGTCTGCTTTCATGAACTTGACTCCTCTCTCTGACCTCTAAATGCTGGTAAGCCCAGGGCTGTCTTCTATTCGCACTCAAACCCCTCATGATGTCACCTCATCGCATGCTTCCCGTTTATATCTACTGTCTGAGTTCTTCCTCTGAATCCCAGAGTGTTAGATTCAACTGCCTGTTGAACGTTTCTTCCCGGATGTCTAATCTACACTTCGAGTTCACCATGTTGAAAACAACACCCTCACCCCCACCCCCACCCAAAAAAAGAGAGAAAAGAAAGGAAAGAAAAACCAACTCTGTTTCTACCACTAGTAAAAATTTTGTCGTAGGGTTACCTTGCATTCAATCTAGCAGCAGATCCTATTAGCTTTACCTCCAAATTATATTTAAATATTACATTTAAATACAGGTTCCCGGCACTCTCTTCACCTTTGCTGCTACCGCCCAGGTCAAAACCCCTTCCTTTCCTCATCTCTACCTTATCCCAAGTGCTACAAATGGATAGGTTTGCTCTGTCTTTGCCTTCTTTTCTGTTGTTCTCGGATTGATCAAGTTAAACTAACAGACAATGTCATTTCTCTACTCAAAACACAGCAGTCGTTTCCCATCTACCCCAGTAAAAGCCTGAGCCATCACTGATGCCTATCAGTTACTGAAAGATTTGACTCTTTCCTCTCTGTGTTCAACTTTGAACATGGTCTTCCTTGCACATGGCACTCAGGGAACACTGGCTGACTGTTCCCAGGACCTAGGAGGCACGTACCCTCCAGTCAGTACACAGGGCACTTAGAAAGCCATTCTAATCTAGACTCATGCCCTTTCTCTTTAGCAAGTTTCCATGAATTATCTAACTCATGGTGCTCTCATGTCTGTTCTCTCTGTTACTCTTTGTGAATTTCTAGAACTTAAATTAGAATAATTTTTATTTTAATATTTTCTCGTGTTTTCCATCTTTGTCTTTCTGCCCTACTTACTGGAGATTATTTTTTTCAACTTTATCTTCCAAAACTTCTACTGAGTTTTACTTCTGCTCTCTTGAGTTAATTTCCCCAAGATATTTAGTGTGTGTGTGTGTGTGTGTGTGTGTGTGTGTGTGTGTGTGTGTGTGTGATGTATGAATGTGTGTGTGTGTAGCTTTCAGACTGCTCTTTTTTTCTAGTATATTTTTCTTACTTCAAGCTTGCAATATATTTTCTTATATGTCTGAGGATATCCAGGGTAGTGTTTTAGTATTTTTGAAGTTTTCTACTCCCTGGTGAGTCCCTATTTCCTCTAAATTCTTTCTCCATTTCTCTCTTTCTTTTTCTTTCTTTCTCTCTTTCTTCCTTTCTCTCTCTCTCTCTTTCTTTCTTTGTTTTGTTTGTTTTCCCTTTACTTCAAACCTCTTGTTTGAGAGGCTCTGGTTGACTCCGTTGATTCTGCTCCTTGTAAGGAGGCAAAGTAAGAAGCTGTTTAGAGGTTCCAAGTGTATGTCCCCTACCATTTCTCCAAGTGGTGATTCAGCCAGGCCATTTGACGGGGGACTGACAATCAGTATCCTTAGGAGTCTTCTCTTAGAGTCATTTTCTTTTGCAAAAATAATTCCTCTGACATCCTGCATGGAGGATAAGTGTCTGGGAGTTCAGTGGAAGAAGAGATTTAGGACATCAGAAAGTTTCCTCCACAACTTTAGTTTTATTTCTCCCCTTTCGATCTCATTCTACATAATCACCCTTCTCTCTTACCTGTGGAGTGACCAGCTAATACTAGTAGTCTTGGAAATTCGAAAACCTGCTGGAAATGTTTCATTCTATTTCATTTTGGCTCTCAACCCACTGCCACTCCACTCCCCACCTCCACCCCCAACAGTATTTTGTCATCTTGGGTCTATTAAGAAAACTTTTCACTATTTGCCTTACATCTTCGAAAACGGTGTTGCTCTTTTCTCTTCTAACATTTTTTTTCCTTAATAATTCTGTTTATTTCTTTTAAAATATCTCTTCACTGTAGCTTTCGAGCAGTTTCAAGAGGGAGCAAAAAAAGAGATGTATGTATTCATCCTCTGTTCCAAATGCACTATACATCCAAGGAACATGTTATCAGAATCGGTGTCGAGATTTCTCATTAGAGTCCCTACCCGGGGCGGCTGCTCTGTGGTCTGGCTGGGCGCGATGGGCACGGGGTGGGGAGCTCACTGCGAGGATGCTGGGGAGGGAGCTCTGTGGACCACGCACCTGTCCCTCCGAGCGCGTGGATGGCGAAGCCCTTGGAGAGTTGCTGCTGAAGCTGAAACAGGCCACAAGTGACCAGGCATCCCTGAGTCAACCTCCACCTCCTTCTCCGTTGCCAGGAGGAGTGACACTGGGAGGGCAATGTCGCCCCCAGAGGGCAAGATAGGGCCCTGTGCTGTCAGTTTCCAGGGAGCAGGTGAACCGAGTGCTTCCAGCCTCCTGCCCGTCTCCTGCGCCCGCTTTTCAGGAGGGGGCCCTATCCGGAGGAGATGGGATAAAGGATAAGCACGGTGTATTTTCATGGTCCCTTGACTTCCTTTGCAGATTTTAGGAGACACGCCTTTGGGAACGGCCTCCAGGTCTTGGCGAAGTGTCTTCTCCTTCCTCTGTGGGTCAGCAGTCAGCTTTCCCTTATATTCTCAGCTATTTAATATTATTTCGGGAGAGTGGGGTGGCCCACAGCCTATTCTTCACAATGAGCTTCATGATAAGGGGCGCAAGCATCTAGAAGGAGAGATGGGCTTTAACACAGGTACCAGCTGGCGTGCAGGTGAGAACGCAGACAGAGCTGAACAACTCTTGTGGGAGGGTTACAAATCTTCGCTGCGTTATGATGACCTGGCTTCAAAAATCCAAAGAAAAGAACCAAACATGTCACATCTACTTGGGCCCGGCATTGGACTAAAGTGTTGTTCATGAGCAGAAGGAAATAGACTTCCTTACTGCGGGATTAAACACCAAAGAAGGCAGGGACCAATTCTACTGGGAAAAAATGAAAGCTTCTCAGTGCATTCCTGAGCTTTGTCTAGAAGATACTGATTGGTTCTTGACATCAGGTGACGATGCTTGTGTCATACAAGAGAACCTGAGATGGCTTTTGGCAGACTAACCCTGAAGAACCCATACACTTAGGGAGAAGACTTAAGCCCTATATAAGGTAGGGCTACATGAGTGAAGAAGCAGGAGATGTACCAAGCAAAGGAGTGTTGAAATGTGTTGATGCAGCCAAGACAGACAGACGTACACACAGTTCTTCCAGGGGAGACAGCCCTGGGGAGACACGTGGAAATCACGAATGTAGAAGCAGGGATTCTAAAGACCCCATTGGAAAAGAAATTTTCCATCTTTTTGGACCAGAACACCACTGAAAGTTTATCTAACCAGAAACTTTTGGTGCTGGGGCTATACCTATTATCCTCCTGTAGAGGATTCTGTTTGCTGTTTTGAACTTGCAGTTTATCTTCACTATGTTGACTCCACAGCAGTGTATGTGTTAGAATACCTTGTTTACCATCTTCATCCATATGGTTGTGTTTACAGACAGCGATCTACCTTGCCTGCGATTAGACTAAAGGAAACAGTGAGGCATACAAACATGAAGATCCAAAGGAAAAATGATAAAACTCTAGGAGGAAAAACATGAGTGAATGGAGACATAAAGTGTCTAACATTACACTGAATAAAGTCTTCTGCGTTTCTGTTGTAGAATCGTGGAACCTCAGTGAGCACTTCTTCTAAGTGGACATTCCATGGTATAGTACCATAAATCTTTCTTATGTTTGACTGTCGACTGAAGCTTTAAATACACTGTGCAGTATGTTAAAATGGGCTTTGGCCACATTGAGGAACTAGAGATTTTGTTTCCTCTTCCTGACCATGTGTATTATTGTTTAACCAAACTAGTTAAATTTGCTAAAACTTCATCACCCCATTTTGTAACATATACACGATGCTAAATAAAACCTGTCCTTAAAGTATTTTAGAAGGAAATATTTTTGCTCAGTGTTATTTGTAAACTCAAGCCTTGAATCTGTAATTGCAGTGATAACTTATAATTGGTAGTATTTCTTCCAGAATAAAGAATAAAAAAGGCACTTGTTCTAAAGGTGCATTCAGGAAACCACAATTTAAAATAAAAATCCTATCGGTGTTTTCCAAGATCCTACCAGAACACAGCATTACTTTTCTAATACTAAATAACAAGATCGCCATGCTGAAAAATGATTCAATTAGATAATCATTTACTAATAATAGTTATTATTATTTGTACCAAATTTCCAAGATCTGTGCTGGGGGTTGTGCAAGTCAAAAATAAGGCATGGATTTTACATTCAAGTTATTTGTTATTCCATTAATACCTATTTCCATATGACCAATATGAACAAATCGGAGAAAACCTCACTGCCAAAATGTGTGGTTCTAAATGTAAAATGAGAGGTAAGAAGAAGGAACAAGTACTGTTGTCTGGAGAATGAAGACAAGACGTTCTGTGAGGGGTGGAGGAATGGCTAAGACTTGGGGGGTAGGGTCATGTTCCAGAAGTGGCAAGATGCTTTCCAAGTCAAGCTGGCAGAATGACTTCGTAACATCTCATACAAGAACAGAGTAGGTATTTGGGAATTGATTACTGAATAAAGGGATATTGAAATGGGAATTCATTTCTGAGAGGGCTATGAAGCATGTCCAATTGAAACAAATGCTATGTGTTGTTGAACAGTGAGAAGACACAATTCTCCAGGCAGGCTTTCAAATCAGACTCCAGTCCTGGTCAAAACGGTATGGAAGTTCCCTAAAAAACTAAAAATAGAGCTACTATATGATCTTGCAATCACACTACTGGGCATGTATCCAGAGAAAACCATAATTTGAAAGGATACATGCACCCCAATATTCATTGCAGCACTATCTACAACAGCCAAGACATGGAAGCAACGGAACTGTCCATGAGCAGATGAATGGATGAAGAAGATGTGGTACATATATACAATGGAATATTACTCAGCCATTAAAAAGAATGCAATAATGCCATTTGCAGCAACATGGATGGACCTAGAGGTGATCATACTAAGTGAAGTAAGTCAGACAAAGACAAATATCATGTAATATGGCTTTTATGTGGAATCTAAAATATGATACAAATGAACTTATTTACAAAACAGAAACAGACTCACAGACAGAAAACAAACTTATCATTGCCAAAGGGAAAAGGGGGAGGGATAAATTAGGAGTTTGGGATTAAAATACACACACTACTTTATATAAAAGAGATAACCAACAAGGACGCATAGCACAAGGAACTATACTCAATATCTTGTAATAACCTATAAGGGAAAAGAATCTGAAAAAGAATGTATATCTCTCTCTATATAACTGAATCACTTTGCTATACATTTGAAAGTAACACACCATTGTACATCAACGATGCTTCAATAAGGTACAAAAAAACACCTTGTTTGCAACCTTGTGAGAGGTTCTGGAGCAGGGGACCCAGCTAAGCTGTGTCCAGAACCCTGACCCTTTGAAACCGTGAGATATTAAAGATGTGTCATTTTATGCCACACATAACACAGCAGCAATAGATTAATAACAAAACGTGAATTTGAGATGATAGACAAAGGATAACATCAGTGTTCGGCAGAGAAAAAGATTGCACAAGTAATATCAAGTTGGTGTGTCATTCTTCTAACGGTAGAAGAATCAGAGGAAAGTTGTACATTTTGCAGCTTGTGGAACTATTTAGACTCGAAACATTGAGCCTCTAACTGTATTAAAATCCACGGGAATTAAGACATTCCTACTCCTGCTGCTACTACGAGCCATATATTAAGGAATTTGTTCAGCACTAGACACACTTCTAAGCACCTTATGTGTATCGATTCAGTTAAAAATGATAATTACCTTATGTGATACGTTTATCATCCCATGTTGCAGGTGGTGAATAATAATGGGGCAAAACTAATGGGTGGGAGATCCAGGCAATGTATTCCTGAAACCCACGTTCTCAGAGATAAGGTGCTCTTCAAACACTTAGGATCCGAAGAATACAGAGAGGGACACTCCACCTGAGAGCAGAGAGGGTGGCCGACTCCAGGGTTTAATTGTATCAAAAAATGTGCACTGCCAATCTAAACAAAATATGTTGCAGTGTATTTGAATCTGACCCTAAAAACCCAAGGATATTATAGTGCCTTTGGTCACAAAAGGGGGGTTTGGTTACTAATTCATTAAGAAACAGTAACAACCAGATCTATTTAATATTTAAGAATTTAGTTTCAGGTTGAGATGTTATAGAAGAGATGTAGAGATGTTACAGAAGATGCTCTGTAGAGCATGTAGAGATGTTATAGAAGATGCTCTGTAGAGCATGTAGAGATGTTATAGAAGATGCTCTGTAGAGCATGTAGAGATGTTATAGAAGATGCTCTGAATAGAATTTATATGGCTTATGAGCAAAAATAAAATTGCATGCTCTTCCCAAATGCATGTTTTGTGCCAGAAGAGACTCCCAGATGCTTTTATGGTTTGAGATAACGAAAGCTAGGAGGGGGAGGGAATAACCTAATAGCGTAATGGCTGCATAATTGCAACATAACCTTTATCCTAATGACAAGTATACCCTAACAATAATAAAAGTTTTAGAAATGATGATGGGGCACTTATTCCTTCAATGACCATATAATTCGTTTATATTATATTTGGCACAGGATACAATCTTATATTTTACCATGAACAAGCCACTGTTGTTTGTTGTAGACTTTGAAAACTTTTTGTTTATTGGACGGCACTACTCATTTATCTATTCATTTCAAAATAAGTGTTGAGAACATTGTGTGTATAACACAGATTTTTAAAATAAGCATACGCACGGGACCAGATCATCTAGAAGAAAATCAGCAGTGTTATGGGCTCGTCTGCATTTGGTAAACTGAGATAGAACCCTACGTCCAGGGACTAAAATGCAAGCCATATCACCATCAATAGATGTGGGAAAGTGAGGGAATTACAGGGGTCAAGGGCAGTGAAGATTCCTAACTAGGGGGAAATGGTGATGGAATTTATAGGGAAAAAGACAATGAATTTTGTTGCATGAAACTGAGATCCTATAAGCTATACCCATATTTAAAGGTAAAAAGTGTACAAATATTCCACTAAGTAAAGAGTCAAAAAATATTCCTGATTCTTTTAAACCTCAGTTCTAGATAGAAGGGGAAAATTTTCCCTGAAAATTCAGTTACAAATCATGCCTCATGTGGTTTTGATGTATATATTCATTAAACCTATATCTCCCCAAAATCCTCAAGAAAAGTATTTAATTTATAATTGACTAAGATTGTTATTATTCTCAGGCATTTTCAGAAGGAAACGCAAACCTTTAAAGAAAAACAAACAAACTTCAACCTAGGCCTCAAAGAATTTGGGACTCACAGTGACAGATCATAAAATACCCAGGGCAGCTTGGTACCATGAATGAGCACTGACACACACAACACAGAGACTTCAGGTTTTGGAGTTATCACTCACAAAATACAGAATAAGTATGTTTCATATGCTTTTAGGAAGGCAATTATGAAAACATGAACAACATTTAAGAAATAAACCAACAGGTTTTAAAAATAATGAAAAGAATACCTGGAAATGAAAACTACAATTGAAAAATTGCAACTCAGTGGATTAGTCATAGATGGAGAGATATCCTCAAAGCTATCAGAATACAGTCCAGAGAGAAAAAGACATATCGGAATACAGTCCAGAGAGAAAGACATGGAACTATGAAAGAAATGTTAAAAACTGTGTAGAAAATAGAAACATTTTAATATACATTTAATTAATTTTCCAAAAGGAAAGAAGGGGGAACCAACTTTAAGAGGCACTATTCAAAGAAATAGTGTCTGAAAGTTTTCCAGCTAGTAGACAGTAAACTTCAGATCCAGGAAGCATAGAAATTACAAGCAAAAGGTAATCCACACCTAGACATTTCACACTGAAGTGAAGGGACTTTGAAGAAAAAATAAATTTAAAACATTCAGGGAGAAAACACAAATGCGAAGAGCCGTTAGGCTGACCGTTGACTAAGTGACGGCAACAATGATAGAAAGCCAGAAAGCAGTGAGAGAATAATTGTAATGTTCTAAGAGAAAATAGAACTTAAAGTTCAAAATTCCAATCGAGAATGAAATTTTACAATTTTTGACATCTAAAACTCAAAAGTTTATATCACCAACATACTTTCACTAAGTAAATTGTGAAAGACACATTTCAGGAATGAGGAAAATGATTTTAGAGTGTAGATTTGACGCATAAAAACACTGGTTAAAAGTGTGATTTAACTATATGGGTAAATATAAATGAACACTAGTTCTATATAACTATAATAGGTGATATCTAGTTTGAGAGATTGGAATAAAGCAGAACATGGGTTGGAGAAGAATACTTAAATCTAAGTGGTCAATTTCTCAATTAAACTAGGGGGATAAACAAGAGTTTTTAGGGAACAAGAAAGAGGGGTGTGCAGAGGAGCTCAGGGGTCAGAGGGATAGGAGATGATCAAAGAATGTCTTTGGGTTTGTAGGCTGAGGAAAGAGGAAGTAGTCCCTGAAGGCTGAATCTACCATTAAGGAACTGTAAATTCTTGGCAAAGCAATATAAACACCCAAGTCAAAGTGCCTTTACAATTGGAAGTCCATATGGTCTTTTATGTGTTACAGAAATGCATGGAGGCTAACAAGTGAAGGAAACTCTCCGCACAATCATGAAGAATAAAAGTTCTTTACATCCTGGCGCTGCCTCTACTCCCTTCTCTCATTAACATATCATTCTTAACCCGTGGTTTGCCTGGTGTCATTAAAGGTAAAAGAAGCTGTAAGCCTCATGCCACAATGCAAGGTTTTATGTTCGAATGTATTTATTTAAAGAAGGCAGAAGGGAGGAGGTTATTATTACTCAGCTTAATTTCACTTTGAAAGGAAAGCTCTAGCATCAGATGCTAATGTGTTCCGTTTCCTAAACAAGTTCCCTTTGAACAGTAAAAGCATTTCTTTGTCAAAGCCTTCTTCCATTTTTTTTCCTCTCTCCATCAAAGGAATAGAAAAAAAATAATGTTGACTTTCTTTTTAATTCATACTATATCAATTAATTATAAAAGCTTTTTACAGATAATTTTGATTTTCCCAGATATGTTTAAATCTGAAACAGTCGTGCAATTAATTCATCTTCTGTAAAGATGAGTCTGCAATGTGTATTTATAACAGGGAAGAAGACAAAGAATAATAAATAGAGTTGGCCATCTTATTTATACCTATTTGAAATTTCTCCACATTTCTGCATTCAGTCTTGTTTCTGGTAGCCTTTAGCCATAAAGACTGTAGATTTGTTTACTTCCTTCTACCTTTTTAAACTCCACCTTGTGACATAACCACTGAAACTTACTTTGTGGCCCTGATCCTGTGGGTCTAGCAATCATGCCCTCAGAGGGCTAAGAGCCTTTTTATTCTTATATATCAAGTCATCATCCTCTGTTAGATAACGCTTTCAATTCTTAAAGAGCATCGTACACTGATTTTCCTGCTCTTTACCTCTATCTTCACTAGAATAAATAATTATATTTCTTTCCCTTTTCTATATAATTTTCTAACTCATTTATCTTACATTCCTTTTACCTTCTCTGTTTCTTAACCATGTGTGCTTTCCAGGATACGGTCCTTGATCATCTGCTTCTCTCTGCCATCTCATCCCTGGATATGCTTGTCTTGTCTTAAACAATCCTCTCTGTAGTTGTGTAATGTCCAAGGTAGATTATAGGGCTCCCTGAAAAAGATAAAATTTTACACACAAATTAGGTTTGTGCTTAAGCAGTTAGCCTGGACTGTTTCTTTGAAAATTTGAAACAGTAGTTACATCATAATCTATCAAGCTTGAGCATATAATTAGGAGAAAAAAATAAACATATCTGATACTTTAGAATAAAGTGATACAGTAAGATATTAGACATTATTCATGCCTATGTTCTATATTTACTTACTTAAGAGTTTGACAAATAATATAAGCATATAACCCCATATTAAATCACCCGTCCATGATCTTTTTCTCTTGCCCCTTAACTCCTGACATTAACTGAATCATTTTGGATAATGATGCCAAGTGCAAAACCCAGGATGGTAAAAGGAATTCATTAACCCAAAATTCCATGAGTCTCATAATTCTCTCTTTCCCTGACTCCACCAAAATATTAATTCAGTGAACCTCAGAGCAGGTTCAAGAAGAACCGATTTTAGTTTAGTCTTTTCTTAATTGGTGTGTTGAGTCCTGTTGTGAGACTGGCTTTGTTGTTTAAGCTTTGTTTTGATAATTTTGTAACATATTGGCAACGAAAATTGTCAGTATTTTTTTTATTATCAAAAGTCAAGAAAAACATATATTTTGATAATTAAAATTTAAGTTATTTCTTATCTTACATAAAGTCTGGATAATTAAACAGACTTCTAGAATCAATGTTCTTTTGGGAAGGAAACAAACCTCCGGGAAAATACTTTAAGATCCCATTCAATTTTATAATATATACTAATAAATAAATATATACTAATACATAAATTCAATAGTTTTCTTTTCTGAAATTATTAAGGATTATCAATTCCATTTTTTCTGACGTTACCTTTGTCACTTTCATTGCCGGTGCTGTACTCTTTTTTTCTCAATTACCACTATAATTATCACTGCAAAATTTATAAATAATGCTTCAAGAAATTATATGACTATGCAGCTGTTTTTGTGTCACTGACTCATTATAAAAGAGCTTCCTAGTCGGAAGCATTTCTTACATAGTTGAAAATAAGGCTTTGGATTTATTTTTTCTTAAGCTTGACGGTACTATTTCTACATTAATCGGGAGGCCACTTAGTGAAAATCCACGTGGGTAAAATCAGGATGTACACAAAGACAGAGCAAATATAAAGTGACCCAGAGATTCAGGAAAGCAGGCAAATGTGAAGGAAAAGTCATGAAAAAGTGTGCAAGATTGAATTAATTATCAATATTTTAGTAACTACATTGAATCTTTTAGTAAACATAAATCTTTTATTGAGATCAAGGTTCCTTTCTCTCTTCAGTAGACCACAGTTAATCCTGCATCATATGTTTAGTTCTCTTTTATCTTTACTACAATTTCCACATTGGCTCTCATCTGATATTTAAACTTATATGTTATACAAATAGTCTGTATTATTTAAGAGTATAGCAGACTCACTTATGTATGCACAGAATTTAATTACTTTTAAAATCTCTGATGGTATAGCTTATTTGCTTGGTTTTTCAGTAATTTTTTTTTTAATTTAAACAAGGTAACATTTGGAATATTGTTTCTCTGAATGCATTATTAAAGAGATAAAAATTGAGAAGCACTTAAAAAGACTGCTCTATCTACTGAATTATCCCAAATTAAAATTAATTATATGGTTATATTAAAAAATGCTATATATGCTGAATGTAGCTTCTGCTCAATTTTGATGTGAATCTGCTCTAAAAAAATATATTAAAATATTTTTAAATTCAGAGTATAAAATTATATGTAGATTTGGGTGGCAAATGCAAAAAACAAAATCCATAGGTGCTGACAAATTTTATTTTATTTTTATTTATTTTTAAAAATATTTATTTATTTATTTTTGGCTGTGCCAGGTCTTAGTTGCGGTATGTGGGATCTAGTTCCGCGACCAGAGATGGAACCCAGGCCCCCTGCATTGGGAGTGTGGAGTCTTAACCACTGGACCACCAGGGAAGTCCCTGAAAAATTTTAATATGTGGAAGTAAGAATAATAAAAATAGTTTTGTTAGGTTTGTTAATTTTTGAGAACCAACTATACAAATCCACAATTATCGTAAACAATATGATTAAACATGCAAACATGATTTAAAACGTAATATTCAAGGATCTATTGATATCACTGAGGAATAGATATGGAATTTAAGAAACCAAAGCCCAGTTGGATTCAGTGACGACTACCTTCACTTGCCGCCACCACACACACACACACACACACACACACACACACGTACACACACACACACACACACACACACAAAGATGCAAATTACTGTTTATAGATGGAGAAGGGATAAGAATAAGAAAATAAATCATTTGTTTACATGTTTAAGGAAGTATCACAGTAAGCAATCCAATGGGGGAAAAATTCCAAATAAAAATCAAATCCCAAAGGTTTTGTTTTAATGTTATTTACTTGTAGTAAAAAACATATTTCTATAAGGAAGAAGTAAACAAGAAGATGTTTCTAGAAAGGAAGGGAAGAAGGAAAAAAGGGAGGAAGGGGTAGAGGGAAGAAAGAAGGGGGAAGGAAATAAGGAAGAAACATTTCAGAACATTTATCTCTGACAATTTTTCTCTAAGAAAAAACAAAAACAGGAACAAATCAAAGCAACAAAACCTCATTTCAAATATATATAAGTTATACATAAGCAACACTAATGAATGAATGAATGAATGAATCAATCAATAATTAAATGAACAAAATAACATGCTCCTTTTTCCTTTGATTCATTTTTTCCCAGTTTCATTGATGGCTACACTCCAAACAACAGAGAAATGAACATCATGGTTTTTACTGTGCGTGGGCCTCTTCCATTGTATGCATGCATAAGTGCCAGCGAAACATTTTAAATTCAGTCAGAATTCTTCCCCATGTGGTAGAAATGATGATTCTTTTTTAGCTACACTTTTTTTTTTTACACTTTCAAGGTACTTTAAAACTAATTCATTTACTGTAAAATATCTTAGAGGTGGAAAAAATGAGTTTCTATTTTCTTTTACAAGCCATGCCTTCCTGGCTACACAGAGCTTTTATATCAATAGCTTCATCTTTTCGGTCTGGACTCAAAAGGGTGTTTTTTCATGTAACCATGCAACCCTTTTTTTTTTTTTAATATTGAAGAGTTTTTCCTTGGGATATTATGAGAACTAATTGGCTCAAAAAGATCTGCAGTTGTCCTGTGGCCTTCTGTCACGTCATCCATTGGACCCTCCAGAGAAGCTTGCTCTCCCCCTAGCCACTGGAGAACGACATTTACTTTGTCTAAATGCCCAAGTTTTCACTCAGTTTGGCTACAGGTTGCTGCCTTCCTTCATTCAGGCACAACAGCCCCCTGCAAAAGTCTTGGCTCCCCTCTCCTGCCAAGTGCTGTTATACGAATTCCTGCCATTAATATTCTGGGCTCCTACCTCTTTGGGAAAATAAATTAAGCAGATACTTTCCATTTTAGGAACTCAGAACCTGAGGGATAGTCACGCATGCGATCTCATTCCAGAGTCCTTGGTCTTTAGACTTAAGGCACTAAACAGCCTCAAATACTCATTCATTAATTCACGTATCCAATTATTCATAAACTCTTGTATCAAGAAATAAGAACTGAGCTCATTCTCTGTGCCTAGAATTGGACTAGACGATGTCTGCTCCCCTTTTAACTTTAAAAAACAACCTATCCAATATTTTTAAAACATCCTAATTCAAACAACACAGACTGAATAACCGATTATGCAATACTGTGTTGAATCAAGGACTTTACCACTTCCAATCAGGTGGAGAAGATGCTGGAAATATTATGTGATCCTACCAATAAATTTACATTTTAGCATCTCACAGTCTGTTTTCTGATTATTTTTGGCACACATTTTCACTGTAAAGCATAGAGAAATGTGTAATCTATTATCCAAATAAGTCATCAGTTAGTTTTTGAGGTATTAAAAATACTTAAGGGGCTTCCCTGGTGGCACAGTGGTTGAGAGTCCGCCTGCCGAGGCAGGGAACACGGGTTCGTGCCCCGGTCCGGGAAAATCCCACATGCCGCGAAGCAGCTGGGCCCGTGAGCCATGGCCGCTGAGCCTGCGCGGGAGAGGCCACAACAGTGAGAGGCCCACGTACCGCAAAAAAAAAAAAAAAAAAAAAACTTAAGAAAAGAGATATCTAGTGGTTCCTATCCAGTATTCTCAACCATTCTTCTTTATAAATATCTGTTCTTAGATGCCTCCGTAAAATTTTACATGACTAGTAAAACTATTTTGCTCCTTGAAGATTTAGAAAAAAATGCTCTGAGATGATCAAATCTCTATAGTTGGAAAAAAGAGTGATATCGCTTGGAATTAAGAGACAAAGTATTTCATTTCTCTTCCATTTCTTCAGTACTCATGATTATGTAGAAATATGGTCATTTTAACATCAAATTCAGTGTTATAATTTCATAAATAAAAATTTCTAATTATGAAAATAGATCTTTCCATGGCCAGGAATTATGTGCCATAGGTTGACTACTGCACACGTCTCTGTACCTTAGCGTTAAGCAGGTCTTGAAGACTAATCCAACCAATTAGGAATTGCAAATCTGACCATTTCTTACATCAGAAACAATATTACAAAGCCACTCTTACTGATGAAAATGTAGCCTATCACTCGAAGGTATTGCGACAGAAGGGTGTTTGGAATCTATTGATTTAGTGAAATGAACTTGCTTTTTTTGCAGGTTTTATGTGAGCTATATGTGGAAATCTTAAACTCTGTGTGACCAGTTTTAATGTTATATTGACTTTATTGAAGTCAACATTTTTAAACAGAAAATTCCATATCATCGAGCTACGTTCTTAAATGATTGTTGGAACACAATCACAAGAATAAGCAAATCATCAAACAAAAAATACTCAAACAAAACTTATAAATCAATCATAAAAATGTGTTTAGCAACTATCAGATTCATAGTATATGTTGACCTACTGACGATCATGAAATATGAGTATAAACGTAATAGAAACATAACATGGGGAAATCTTAGGAACTATAGATACAAAGTATATGAAAAGCAGAGCTTCTCCAGATGAAATGGAGATGGTTTGTTCCTCGTATAATTTGGGCCTGACTTCTTTGAGACACTTCTGCAGAACCATGAGCGTTCAGGGAAGAATTTTACAGGAAAGAAAACGGAAATTAAAAAAAAAAAAAATTTGCTCAAGACTCTAATTTATGAGTAGGTAGTACTTGACCTTGGGACTTGTGACTGCAATGCCAGGGCTTTAGTTCATTTTTATCCCTGGGATTTAAGTAATGCTGCATTTTCAAATTTAGTAATTTAATTATCTCATCTTCTAGATGGACCCTGGGACAAACAATAGAAAACAGGAACAGCACATGAATGTCTCATTACTGAGAACGTGATAGTTACAATTTGTTAAAATCACTGAAAGGAAAAAGAAAGTGAAATTACCATACATAGTTTCTTTAATAATATCTGTTTATAACCCAGAAAAATGCTTCCAATATAGTATAAAACTTTAGTGGGGGATTTTAAATATGTATTACCAATAGTCATTATCATCACCAATAACAACAAAATAAATGTCTCTATGTATGAAGTGTGAGGAAAATCCCTCTATATTCAGAAAAATAGCATTAAAATGTCTGTGCATTCAGCTGAGAAAAACATGATAATATCTTTGTATTTATCACTCTAACATTTTCCAGTTATGGTAGTTTCGGTTTATAATACTTAATATGAAAAAAAACTAAATAAAAATGAATAGTAAGATTCTGTGAAGGGTCTCATTTAGGATGAATGTTCTGATTATAAATACTGAACACATGAGTGATTACCAGAATAATGCACACAGATAGCCTACTTCAATGTGTCAAAATTTGCAAAAATAGCACTTTATTAATAGATGACATGATAATATTCTAATTTTTGTCATCAGGAAACTGCTTGGCTGCAAATCACCTCCACTAGAAGCATTTGGTTATGAGATATGTGAAATTTTCCATCAAGCACTCAGTTAAAAATAATATCTCAGAAATGCAATGGTCCTGATATGTTCTAATAAACCATCCTAGAGATACTCATATATATGAGAATCTATTTCTATAGTTATAAAACACTCATAAAAGTTCCAAAAGGTAGATTTTGTCCTAATTTTTTTATGTGCTATAAGCAATTGAGCTACAATAATAAAAGAACTCACCAAAAATTTAGTTTAATGGAGGTTAAGTCTATGAATACACAAAAGTAACATTACTAATCACACTGATTTTAAAAATAAAAAGAGAATCATTCAAATCAGTGCTAAGTACAAAGATAATTCACATTCAGTTCCTAACCTTTCATATAATAGTTTAATGTTTCAAAAAAGTGTTTTTCTACAATTAGTTTTTCAAATCCTCCATCAATCCTTTTTAAAATACTCCATATCTTTAAAGAATATTGACAAAGGATGCAGAAAAATTTGACTGCAATATAACCCGTCTGCTGTGGGAAGATATGATATTCATTTGTTTATTTATTCTTTCAACAAATACGTGTTAAATGCTTTATAATGCCAAGCAAGGTTTCCTGCAAAAAATCTTTCCCTTGTATGTACTTCATGATCTAGTGGAGAAGCGAGTAGTAACAAAAATAAGAAAAATAGCATGTTAAATGCTAAGTACTAGAAAGGAAAAAAACATGTTGCTTAGTGAGATTGGAAATGCCTGAGGGAGGGCTATCCATGGGAAGGCCGTCAGAGAGGGTGGATTTTGAATAAAGTGTTGAGGGAGCAAGTTAGCCGATACTAGCAGAAGGAATTTCCTGTTGCTTGGATGAGGGCCTGCCTGATGTATTCAAGAAACACACCAGAGATCTGTGTGGCGGACCAAAGAGAACAAAGAAAGGGATACTAGATGTCAGGCAGTAATGAGAAGCCAGCCTATGTTGAGTCTGAGAGGGTATAGGAGGGGTTTAGGCTTTTGCTGGGAATGAGATAGAAGCCATTGGAGGGTTTCACTTGAACATTAACAGGATTCCTCCAATCGCTGTGTCAAGGAGACTCTACAGGAAGCAAGGCCAGAAGTAGGGCTGATTCAAATTGTTTTCCATACGATTCTTAAGTCAGAAAACATCAATCTTTTGTTGCTTGAAGATGTATTCTGAAGAACTCTACATTATGTATTTTTATATATCCTAAGTAATAATAATATGTTATTGTGTTAATTTCAGATATGCAACATTGTATAAAATAGTCTGTAAAAATTACCCACGCCCCTACAAATTAGGTTAGGTAATCAAGAATAGCTGACATAGGGCTTCCCTGGTGGCGCAGTGGTTGGGAGTCCGCCTGCCGATGCAGGGGACACGGGTTCGTGCCCCGGTCCGGGAAGATCCCACATGCCGCGGAGCGGCTGGGCCCGTGAGCCATGACCGCTGAGCCTGCGCGTCCGGAGCCTGTGCTCCGCAACGGGAGAGACCACAGCAATGAGAGGCCCGCGTACCGCAAAAACAAACAAACAAACAAAATAGCCGACATAGCTGGAATTGGCTTTAAAGATTGCCCTGTCTCACCTCAGTTACCACAGTTTCTTCTTCCTCATCCTAGATACCATCGCTATCATACGTTTATGGTTCTACAATTGCTCCGTATTTCACATTTTTCCCAAGCAGATCTAAGAATATAAGTGTATTTCCCTTTCATCAGTTAACAGTGTGTCAGGAAAACAGAACTTTAAGTATTTCAAATGGAGTGAAAGTAATGCAGGGCATTATTTAGAAAATATTGGAAAGATGAGGAAGTAAAAACAGACAACAACTCTTAACCCAGAGTCACGAGAGCTTTAACGCTTTAACGTGGAAGCTGCTGCCATGGCTCTTGTAAGAACGGCTGATGTGCAAAGCCTGTATCCCTGCCTGCGTCTTAGGAGGAGCGCAGGAGGTTGGAGTCTCCTGATGATGACACTTCCCTCGGAGAAACAGGCCACGGACGCGAGCTGCTATGCAGCTACTGAATTTTGGCTACTGCCATGGAAGAAAGAAACACGATAAAGGAAAAATGGAAACTAGCAGGTAATGAAATCTGGGAAATACCGTTTTCAGACTTCTAGCTCTCTGCCTTACAGAGAAAAACCATAGAAGGTTGGAATACAGTAGGGAGAAATTTGACAAATAACCTGCACACTTCCATATAATCTTCTAAATTTTTACAGTTATTTTTCCTCCACGTGTAAATCTCTTAAATTGCCTGGAATTAATTTCTGTGTTTGGTGTAGAGAGCCAATCTTACTTTTTCTAAACTAAAGTAGAGTTGCCATATGATCTAGCAGTCCCACTCCTGGGCATATATCCTGGATAAACTCTAATTCAAGGGGATGCATGCACCCCAGTGTTCATGGCAGCACTGTTTACAGTGGCCAGGGCATGGAAGCAACCTAGACAGATGCCCATCAACAGATGAATAAAGAAAATGTGGTACATATTGTATATATGTGGTACATATATACAATAGAATACTACTCAGCCATAAAAAAGAATGGAATAATGCCATTTGTAGCAACATGGATGTAGCTAGAGATTGTCATTCAGAGTGAAGTGGGTCAGAAGGAGAAGAACAAATACCATAAGATACCACTTATATGTGGAATCTAAAATGTGACGCAGGTGAAACGGAGTCACGGACATGGAGAGCAGGCTGATGGTTGCCAAGGGAAGGGGGTTGAGGGCATGGGAGGTTAGGGTTGGCATATGTGAGGTTTTATGTATGGAGTGGATGGAGAGCAGGGTCCTCCTGTAGAGCACAGAGAACTATATTTAGCATCCTGTGATAGACCATAATGGAAAAGAATACAAAAAAAGAGTATATATATATATATATATGTATATATATATATATATATATATATATATATATAAAACTGAATCACTTTGCTGTACAGCAGTGATTAGCACAACATTCTAAATCAACTGTACTTCAATAAAAAATACATTTTACTTTTTCTGAATGTATTACTAATGATTCCTATTGATACCATAGGTGCACTAAAGACCAATGCTGACTTTAGGATATTTTGCACATTTTCTTATGTGAAGTTCTATTTCAGGACTCTGTTTGCTATTGCATAAATAAATATGTTTAATTATCTCTGCATCAGTAACTATAGCTTATAGGCCTTAGATCCGGTCGGAAAAATTTCCCCACATTAATCTTTAATAGTCCTAGCTATTCTTGGCAACTCTCTCTTTTAAATACAATTTAAGATAGTCAAGTTTTCTAGTAAATTACGTAGGAAACATTAAATTAAATTCATACAGTAATTTTGGGGAAATGATACCTTTATATTAGTGAGACTTAACCTACAAATGTGATATATCCTTAATATCTCTTAATAAAGTTTATGTGTCTCCACACAAAAGACTTTATCATTTGTTAGATTTGTACCTGAATATTTTTTGTTATTGCTATTTTGTTTTGTTTTTGTTTTTATCTTTGAATTTTATTTTATTTATTTTTATACAGCAGGTTCTTATTAGTTATCTATTTTATATATATTAGTATATATATGTCAATCCCAGTCTCCAATTCATCCCACGTACCCCCCGTTATTGCTATTATAATTAGTAACTTCCTTTTAATTACTTCTAAAAAATCAATCTGTGACTAGCATATAGGAATATAATTGATTTTTAAAATATGTATAATATCTAGCTACTCATCTTAAAGACTTGTAGATTCCTTGGGTATAAGCAATAACAGATATTAATTATTATTTTCATGTCCCAATTTGAAGCAATAACCTAATTTTTTTCTACTAAATATTTTTAGTAAGTGACACAAGCTTATTTGTTCAATTTATTTTTGTCAGTTCTATTGAGACATAATCGATATTCATCACTGTATGAGTTTCAGGTGTGCAACACTTGTATTTTTCCTTATTTGAGTGAACAAATTTAAGTACGTCAGGAAGTTTTTAGTTTAGAAAATTTCATTAAAGAAGCCCTGGCCACCTGAGAATTTATAATAAGGTTGTTCTTACCTTTCTTGAGTTGAAATTAATATTTCCTGGTTATAGAAACCCAAAAGGCAAGAAATTAAATGCATGTTCTAGGTTGCTACTTCCCAGCAGCACATTATAAAGCAAATATAAATTCTTCTAAGGGGACAGTTTTATAAATTAGAACTTTAATATTCACACACAAGGAAACGAGTCACCATGAGTGAGGAATAGCAATAATAAAATAACTAATTCAGATAGCCAAGTAACTTAGACTGCAATAATCAGATAAAACACACAACAACTACATATGAAATGTTTCATGAATTCTCGTTGGTATTTCCCCAGACACACTTTTCCACGCTTTCTGGGTACCCAAATAAAGTGGAGGCAGAAAAGTTTATCAAAGAGAGAGAAAAACAAAAGGAACTTCTGGGGATGAAAAAAAAAATCTTGTAAGTTTAAAATTCAATAGATGGATTAGGCACAACTTGAGGGAGAGGTAAAGACATAGAAATGACACAGAACACAGCAAAATAGACGGTATAATATAAAATGAGTGATCAAAAGACACTGGACATGGAATAGGGCCGCTGAGATGTCTGGCAGAAACCAAATCTCTCCAGCAGAGACCTGCACTTGCTTCTGCCAGGCCCAGCTCGGAGCTATCAATTTGGGATCTGTTATCTTAATTTCTCAACTCTAGCATCTCCTGGACGGTGACCATAGTATAAATAATACAGACACAAATCTTGAACCTATCGGAAAGAAATGAAAGCACTCTAAGTATCTGTAGAGAGGTTTCCCGATTTGAGATCCTAGGCTTCTACAGATAAAAATTCCCCTTTTAATAGAAAACCTATTTTTTTCCAACTGCTCCTTTTTACCAAGGGTATAGTACCGTGAGTGTTCCAGACTTTTGTGTGTGGCAGGGGGAGGGATTCGACTGCAGGAGCATAGACTCCTGTCTCTTGCCTCCCATACTGGTATTTTCCTGCAAGCACTGGGGTGAGCACATGTGGCACACACGCCCAGAACACGACGCTTCAGTGACTGTCTACAATGCCAGTTTCATGCTCCTTGCAGGCTCTCTGACCTCCACATTCTCTCAGAAGCTCACTAAATAATTTACAGGGAAGTTCTAGAGACTTTTCAGTGTAGAGTTTTTAGGATATCTAGCATGCCACAGTGTAGAAATACAAATATTTAAATATGTGCTTTATACTTTGATGATGATCTATGAAAAACAGGATATAAGCATATTCTGATGAAATGGGTGATCATACTTATCTAATTCTATCTCAAAATTTCATTGTCCATCATTGCAACACATAATGTTATGTTTAATGTTATGGGCTAATCAGACATAAATCACGTTGACACAGCACATGAATGATTTATTTGCATCAAGGGGAGACTAAATGACATGTTTTACTGTGGGTGTTCAAATAAAGAAAACTACTGTGATCTGAGTAGATCACAAAGATGGGGAGCACATGAAAAGAGATCCTTTTATGCTTAATCAAAAGCCACTGTATGGGGCTTCCCTGGTGGCGCAGTGGTTGAGAGTCCGCCTGCCTATGCAAGGGACACGGGTTCGTGCCCCGGTCCGGGAAGATCCCACATGCCGCGGAGCGGCTGGGCCCGTGAGCCATGGCCGCTGAGCCTGCGCGTCCGGAGCCTGTGCTCCACAACGGGAGAGGCCACGGCAGTGAGAGGCCCGCGTACCACAAAAAAAAAAAAAAAAAAAAAAAAAAAAATCCACTGTATGGAACTCACAGTAATGAGCTATGGGCTGCCCTGTTTTATTAATTAATATCTGTTAATAATTCTACTGTTAAAAATATTCCTAATAAACCAAACTTTCTTTAAAGTTCATGTTACAGTCATATTAGTCTTCTGTTTTCATGCTGATATATAAAAAACAGATGATAAAAATATATAGAACCATATGTAGTGATTTAAGTGTTTAAAAGAACATTTATATTACAGACATGAATATTCTTCTTTAATATTCTAATTGTATGTGCGTCAATTAAAACTTGGTGCTTTTTAAAGGATGATTTTGTTTCCTCTGTTGTCTGAGATTATTTCCTCTGAACCAATAAGACTTCCAGAATAATCCCAATTAAGTAAAGCTGATTTCAGAAACAGTTTTATAAATATTTAGGAGCCAAAACCTTTCATTCTAAACCATGGAAAGTGACTCTGCACTAATATTGTCTGACAGTGACCTAATTAGAGTCATTTGCATACTAATGAGAGTTTGAAGGCGATAAGCAATGGCATGCTTGTAATAGATAATTAATTTGTATTTCAAAATAAGCTAAGGCTATTTAACAACAACTCAAATGACACATTGAATTAAAGGAGCTGTTCAAGTTGCTTCTTAACAATAAACTCCTGTTCACAGCTTTTCCATTTTGCTTAAACTTCAAGCTGATGCCCGGATTCCAAGAACCAATTTATATTCATAAGGTGACTCCTCATTAAGTGCTTAATTCTCAAATTCATCTTCAAAATAATATCTCCCTTTGCTAAGAAATTCAGAGTCATTTATGTAGCATTACTTAAAATATTTTCTACTTATGGAACAATGTGCATCTGAATAGTACAATGCACTTTTCAAATCATCTTACATCATCTCCCAGGATCATAATTCCCATGTTTCAGTTGTTGAAATGGTTGCACTGAGAGTTATAGAGATTTGGGCAGATCAAAATGAGTCAGGGTGCTGCGGCAGCCTTCTTCACTTTTCATTTTGTCTCCTAATATGAAGTAAGATGTACAGAACCTTGAATAAACTGACCAAGACAACTAATAAACTAGTTCCATACATCCAATATACTCTCCTTTAATGATCACTGAAAGCATAAAATATCTAGAATCACTCACCAATCACTGCAATTGGTAATGGATAAGTGAGTTGGGGTGATTTATAGAATGCTTTCTCCTCTAACCCATTAATTTTTCTTTCATGTAAGTTTCAAACTATAACTGTGGTTTATTTTCATAAAGATAAGTCACTCTACGGTATAGCTGTTCTGTTATCAATTACTCTATGCCTAGCAGTCCTGAAAAAGAAAGCACTGATGACATAATTGTGGGTGAATTATGAAAATAATACAGGCCTTTATCCAAGAGAAAGTTCAAATTTTCACATGAAAAAAATTTCTCCATTGACCCCAGAGGGCACATTCAACCCAGACAGGCACTAGCGTTATTTATGTAGCCTCTGACAAGAAGATTAAGAATAACCATTGTTGGAATTTCAGGTAAGTAGGGAAGAAGTAACAGGGCAGCACAAAGGGGAGGAAGAAAAAGAAGTGGGTCACATATTAGAAACATGAGGTTTGTTGTCAATCAGACAATCTTGAAAACTCAGGATAATCTTAAAGGTCTGAAATACTTTTTTATAATTATATAAGTATTATTTTTATAATCTTTTTATATTATAAAACAAAAATTATTTCACTGGAGAGTTTGAGGTTCGGCATTATTTATATGCCATTGTTCTAAAAACCAATAGAATCATAGACACCAGAGCTAGACGAAACCTCTAGCGATTTTATATATTATATTCTTTTTAACCCCCAAATATTTTGAGATTTTATTTATATTTTACGTGGGGAAATCACTAAAAAGTATTAGATGGCATTCTTGAGGTTACAGATATTAAGCAGTGGATTACAAAGTAATATAAGCTTATACATATTAAGGTATCAAATACCTGGGGATTTTTTCAACTTTAAAATCACCTAGAAATGCCAGAATGAGACACTTCCATGATTTATGTTTTTCTGATGAATCACATTTTTTGAGGTTCAGTTTATGGGTCACAATTTGGATGTCTACGTGTATTGCGAGGAGGCCCTTCTAGGTTCCATATTTTTGCTAACCCTGACTTTGAAATCCATACATAACCCTTTATCTGAGGAGGTACATTCTAATCTTCTTATTGCAAAATTCCATTTGAATGTCTGCATTTGAAGGTTATTGATCACACAAACATTATAGGTAAGATTGAATTTAAAAGAAAACAAAACAAGAACATTTTATCAATTTTGGCAAGGCCTGTTTACTAATATTTCAACTCCTAAAAATAGAATTACCATGCTAAAATAGCCCATCTATTTCCAAACATAAAAATAATCTGAGTTTGATTTTCTGACACAGATAGAGCTGAACCTATACTACCCTGAAGTGATCGATCTTTTCCCCCAACTGACATCAGCGTTTCCTATGCTTCTACGTTTAGATTTTGGGATCCTAAGTCATTTCATGCCTTGTTCAGAATTTATACACCCTGTTTCATTGATACACACTTACAGATAGATACTCAGCTGGCTCTGCTGAGCATTTATTAGAATTGTACAGCTGTGAGTGAAAAACAATGCTGTGTGATCTAGCATCTGAAGAAATATTGTCTTAATCATTAAGATTCTTTCAGGGTGCTGAAAATTCTGAGTTTCTGACTTTGGGCACTTTAAAGCACTGTTCTAAAAGTCACCTTGTGCATGTGATAGTAGCTGGCAACACATCACCAAAATGACATTTCCTTTAAAAAAAAGAGTCATACTTTCTGCGCACTTCAGATAAAAATAGCAGGGACCTCCAGCACTGTTCCACATTTTATGGTCTCGGGGACAAGCATAAGAAGTTTCATTTAAAAACAACAAAACCCATGGAGTGTTCATTTAATTGTACAGAATGTCAGAGTTTTCCAGAGTTATCCCCTTCAGTCTAAATTAGATCTGCACTGTTGATGTGTATCTGCATTTTGCGATGGTAGTCATGAGGCCGAGCAGATATTACGTACACTTAAGCAAGTACTGTTGGGCAAGCCTGCCTCTACAGTTTGGTAAATTTTATAATTTGGGACATTAATGTCAAATGACTCTACAAGAAAGAGAAAAAGAGATTCAAAGATGGAAGTGCTTCTTTTCTGTTATTCATAAAGGTAGGATAGATTTTTATCAGCAATAGCTTTGAATTCCCAACCATATTAAAAGATTGAAGTGTCATGTACTCATTCAAGACTTCTCTTGAAGCCCCACAGACAGTTAAGCATGCTTTGCTTCCCACCACCATCATAGTTTGTACAGGCTTTGTCATTTGCTTGCTCCATTGCATTGCAAATATATTTCTCTTTTTATTTCTGTCAACCCTTCAGACTCCAAGGTGCAAAATGGAGTTTACTTCTTATTCACCGTTTTACTTACAGAGACTAGCCCATCAGACCCTCAGTAAGTCTGGATGCTCTTCCCTGCCTACACAGCTCACTCCTAGCTTGAAGCTCAGTGCTGCCAATAGCTAAAGGGAAAGGCTAAAGGGAAATGAAGATGTGGTGAGGAGAATCAAGAGGTCTTCTGGGGTTTACGTTCCTCCCAAGTAGTTCTTCCCAACCAGCAATTAAAGGGCTACTGAGTCCAGCACTGGGCTGGACACAATGTGGTTAGCCACGGTTTACTTTATCTACAATATGTTGGTAATAGGTAACCTCTCCCTCGAGTCCCCCGAGGTAGAGTTTTCAGCAGCCTTGAGATAATAGCCATCACTAATATACCTCCCAGCGGTATCTGAGTCACTTAACCTCTCTGGTCCTGTCATCATCCAATCATTTGTGCTGATAGATCTAAGGAAGCTCTACTGAGGTCATACCCAGACTAGAACGCTGCCCAAGATAAGTAGTAAGAAAAAAGTAACGAAGGCATTAGCCACAGTGTAGAAATGCTTCCTGGTCCAAATGTTTCCAGGGTCCAAAGATCTCGTGGAATTATTCCCCTCACCTGAGCTTCCCAGGTTTCAGTGAAGTGAGATTGGGGGTCATCCATTCAGGTAAATAAACTTGTCTCTAAGAGAACCATCTAAGGAGCATATATCCTTCAATGGATTGTAGACGGTTGGTGGGTTCCACCAAATCTATGGAAATTCTGATCATCAAAACCTCAGTTGAGATGATGAATTCCAGTGCTGTGAATATGGGAGAGAAAAAGAGAAGACATACACAAGCACACAGCTTGCAGCCTAACGTGTGACTGTTAGTGTCAGGACACATCACGTCGCATTAGTCAGGAAGTGGATCAGGAGGCAGGCGGTTTACTCCTGCCTCTACTTCACAGTAGAGGCATAGCAGGTGGCTCTTCTTACAGGGTTCATACCCAAAGTCAAGAACAACTCCACACTCTTCCAAAACTTCAGGGGGTTCTTTGAATTTGTCTCTTTTACATGAATGCATTCATGTTTATGTTGTTTCCCTTAACAGAAAAGTTTTGTCTCCCTTTTTCATAATAAACATGGATAAACAAAAAGAAGTGAGAGTATGTAGGTGTAAAAGGAAGAGAAAACCACATGCGAGAACATGATAGTGAGAAGTTATTAAACAGTGAAAAGAAACCTAGAGGCAAGATATATTTAGATAGGGCTCATGCTGTTTCCATACAGATATAGAGACTATTTATTAAAAGTTCTAATAGATCAAAAAAGCAGCTTCTCATTGAAAAAAGTGAAAATACACTGACTATTTGGGCAATAAGTGTGCCATAATGGGAATGAATCAATGCAGTTGAAATTAATTCACCTCCAAGGGTCTCTTATTTTCTCCTTCCTAGACTCAATTATGCCTTTGAAATCGACAAGCCTGAATTAGTAACCTAAGTGCAGATTCTGACGTTAAATATCTTATTCTAACTCTGGATCCACTCATTTACTAGCAGTATGATTTTATCAGGTTTCTTAATTTCTCTAAGCCTCTGTCTTCTTTTGAGAAAAATAGATATTATATTAGTAGTGACCACAGGACCCTTTGGTGATAGATAAAATAGAATGTAGGCAAGTTGCTTTGCACATGCCAAATAAATGCTCTAAACAAAGAAATTAGTTCCGAACAGAAGCCACACATCTAGTTCCAGTCACGATCTTGTGAAGGTCAGCGGCTTCCACACTCATTTATCTTCAGAAGATCCATCCTCTCCACTCGACTGTCATCTGGCTACCTTTAATAACTATCCTCTCTCTCTCTCTCTCTCTCTGTCTCTCATACAACCTCCCCTCCCCCCACACACACGCGCAGTTAGTATGCAATGAGATCAATGTTAATCATCACACACATATAGTTAATACACATGGGACAATGATTTGCATTAATGTTTTCAATCATTTATAGTTTGTTACAGAAACATACAGTAGCAGTAACCTCTTAAAATGACCGTTTCTACATTTTCAATGTATCTTTGTCGGATGTGTTTTCTATGTATACTGCTCTGAGAAAATGTTAGTTTATGCAGTTGATGACATTAGCTTATGATTTAAAAAGCAATGTTGTTCTATTTCTGATTTTTTTTTTTATGGTCTCAGTGCTCAGAATACTTGCGATGTCAGCCAGTTTCCTAAAGTTTTCATCTTTCAGTGTTGAGAGGGAACTTCTTATTCTTCACAGTTGAGAAAGGATTAAAACTGAGCCAACAATGAAATCGCTAAAAATCACCTTTGGTCTGATTTTGTATCTGATATTTTATTTAAAAACTAAGAGAGAGGAAAGAAACAGTATAGAATAAAATATACAAATATGTATTGACTTATGAATAGCATTTGACACTGATTGTCACACATATAGATATATTAATACTCTAATATTAATGTGTGGTATACCCAGGGCGGCCCCACGGGTTTCACTTCCTTGCTGTTCACAACCTATACTCTCTTCCCTTTCTGTAATGCAAGGACCCTGTGATTTGCTTTTAGAGTATGGCAAAAGTGCAGGGATTTAGTGATTAAGTCGTTAAACAGTTAATCTTTCCATTGCATTTTATATTAATTTTCTTTTTTTTTTTTTTTGCGGTACGCGGGCCTCTCACTGTTGTAGCCTCTCCCGTTGCGGAGCACAGGCTCAGCGGCCATGGCTCACGGGCCCAGCCGCTCCGCGGCATGTGGGATCTTCCCGGACCGGGGCACGAACCCGTGTCCCCTGCATCGGCAGGCGGACTCTCAACCACTGCGCCACCAGGGAAGCCCTTATATAAATTTTTACTGGAATACAGTTGATTTACAATGTTGTGTTAGTTTATACTGCACAACAAAGTGAATCAGCTCTATGTATACATATATCCCCTCTTTTTTGTATGTCCTTCTCATTTAGGTCACCACAGAGCATTGAGTAGAGTACAGCTGATTTACAATGTTGCGTTAGTTTCTGCTGTGCAGTAAAGTGAATCAGTTATCCATATACATATATCCACTCTTTTTTAGATTCTTTTCCCATATAGGTCATTACAGAGTACTGAGTAGAGTTCCCTGTGCTATACAGTAGGTTCTTAGTAGTTATCTATTTTATATATTGTAGTGTGTATATGTCAATCCCAATCTCCCAGTTTACCCCTTCCCCCCTTTTCCCCTTGGTTGCATTTTCACAATTAGCTGTGCCCCGCTTTGTAGGGGCTTTGGGTTTCAGTGGGAGTGGACATATGAGCTGATTCAGGGCTCTTTGAAGAAGGCAACCGCTCTTTTACAGTGAGGAGGCTTGAGAAAACCATGAACTGCCTGATTCCAGATGTGGAGGGAGCCCATGCAGTCACCAGGGTGTGGCAGAAAGAAAGGGTTCAGTGGTCTACCTGACGGAGCACAGGAAGCTGGTACAGTGGATGTTGGTGAGGAGAAATGTCATAGAGGAGCTCCCTCAGGTTCCAACTTCCAGATCTGGCCTGGCAAAGTGACCCTCTGCTTCACACAGCTCACACGATTTGTTGCATACTAAGCAACTCTCATTGATGAAACGGATGTAAACTAATTAGATAAATCTCAAGCCATGATGTTATTGAATAAGTAATGTAAACAGCACACAGAACTCAAGAATTAATTGTGCCCTTTGGAATGACTCAAGGGTAACTGGTATCTCTTGCTGATATCCAGAATACCACTGCTCTCCAGGCTTTCATTTCATTGTTCTTACTGCAAATGGGCTTGACATTATTTTCTCCATGAAGTTTTTACTACTCTATACCAAGAAGAAGAAAAAAAAATGGAGATGTCACACTTTTTAGATGTTGAGATCTAAATACACTAATACAGCACTTCATGAAGAAATCAAATATTGTCTTTGGTGTTCTGAAATAATTTAAATAGCTTGTTTCAATAACCTACTTCCCCTAAAGTTTGTGAAACTCAAAAGAAAAGTAAATATTTTGGTTGGTTTGCTTTTGCTAGTTTTGAAAGACCAGATATAAACTAATAATAATAATAATAATACAGAGGTTACCTTAAATTAAGAGATTCTATATAACAGCATATATAAGCATCACTGAGGGTTTGCCAGCTTTTCTAGAAGTTTCTTTGACATATTTAATAACATTCAACATTTTTCTAATGACAAAAATGATATGCAATCGTAAGAAAATATTCATCGAATACAGGCTTTTATTCAAAACTATCTAGAACATACTTTTTAAAAATAATAAGTGAAAAAAATTACACTCAAAAATTTAATTGTATCTGTGGAAAATAAAATAATTATACAAGTAACAATTAGGAAATATAACCAAATTATACCAGTCCGGAAACAAAAGCTGGCTTTTTGAGATTGGGTAGAAAAAATGAGAAGAGAGTTTAAAATAGGTGGAAATTAACATAGACAGAAGGTCATACAAAATTCAGGTTTTCAGATACATATGAGGAGTACAGCCCAATATGGGGGGATACTGGGAAATTTTGGAAAGCAAAATGATAGTAGATTCTGGATGACCTTGTCATGTAGGTGAGAGAAGATTTCGGTTGACGAGTAAACAATAATGAAGTTTGAGTTTGTTCATTTCAGTTGAAACGTTGTTCTAACAAAGGTGCTAAAGCTCTAGCGCACTGATTTTCAAAAATCTATACCAGCAAAGTGTACCAATTCTTTAAATGATTCTTGTTGGAAAACCAAATGGACCACTAACGAAAGTGAAACGATTTTGTTAAGGGGGAGAGTTCCCCTTGTCATCCTCAGCAACTCCTAAGGCAAGTTTCCCCAGACCAGATTTCGCCATCCACCACAGCCCATCAGACTAGCAGGCTATTTGAAAAGTAGGCCAATATCTGGTGAGTTAGATGAAGGAATGATAGCCCTACTGTTAAAGCCCTAATGGAGTTGCTTTTAAATATTTGATTTCAACTTTCCTGCATAGGGGCTGAATAAATAAGTAATGTGTATGAACAGATCCTAATTTGACAAGACCATTTTGACAATGCAATTCTGAAGAGCAGCTGTTTTGAAACATAATAAGGATAAATTTTCCATGTTGGTTAATTATTACCAAGTAATGCATGCCATAGACATCTTTACTTCAGACTTGAGGTACGGAGTGCCTACCTGTCACCCCATCAGTGATCTCAGATTCGTGTCCCATCCCATCACTGAGGAACAACTTATCCTTTGTCCTAAAGCAAAGGTATAGGGTAAAGTAGAGGGTCATGGGACTCTGTGCTGTTACAATTTGGTGCATAAGTTCTGGCCCTGCTCTATCAAAATGTTTACCTCAGACGTCAGCAATCTAGGGCTCACCCTTGTTTTTGTATGAGCAGCGAGCTAAGAATGATTTTTACCTATTTAAGAGGTTGGAAAATTGAGAAAAGAATTCTATTTCCTGACATGTGAAATCATATAGAATTCAAATCTCAGTGCCCCCAAATTAGTTTTACTGGTACACAGCCACCTTCACTTGATAACATATTGTCTGCTTTCGCATTATGACACTGTTGACTAATTTGATGGAGACCCCAAGGCTCTCAAAGCCAAAAATGTTTACTATCCACCACTTTATAGAAAAAAGTGTGTCCACTCCTGAGAGGCAATATCAAATTAGCTACATTAAAATGCCTTGCTTTGGGAATATCATCATATTCTAGCTATTAAGAATTTCTCTTTATGAAGTCATCATTTTTCACCATGACTTAAGAGAAAAAATACAGTACAAGTTATACAAGTTATACATATTTTCCACTTATTTTTCCATGCAGACTTTAAATTTAGCTATAAACTTTATAGTTTTTTACAAAACTGAAAAACATCAGGAATCACCTGTACGTTGCATGTATTTTATACAGCTGTTTAGGATTAGCGGTGATTTCCTATTTTCCTAAAAAAGCAACTGAGAAACATCTTGTCTTATACCATGGCCATATCTAATTATTACTTCAATCTGCTTGAATAAATAAGCAATATTTAAACAATAACTACAACATCCTGCCCAATTTTTGCCTGTTAAAATTTTTTAAGTGGTGAATTTTTATACATTTGTGAAAGAAATACCACATGATAATCAACATGACAGGAATATAAGTATTACAAACTTTATTATAGAAATATGGGCCAAACTAAGTGCCAGGTGACTGCACTAAAATAAAGATTTACAGATTACATGCATCCATTCTCGAAACAAGAAGCTTCAATGACAAGAAAATTACTCAACTAACCTTCATTCATAAATATGTTCCGTTTTCTACTCTACCCTTACTCTTCACAAAACTTAGCTCAATTAAAACAAAATAATTACATAATTATCCTTCTGGAAGAAGATATGGACATATTACAGTTACTTTAAATTAAAATTAAAACTCAGAAATTTTATTATTTTGTGAATCAACGTAATTCTTCTTACCTTTAATAACACTACCCAGTATTATACATGAGTGGACAAAAATATTAAACCACATATTCCAAATGCAATCTATTTTTAATAAACACAAATTTGAAGGCTGAAATAAAATGGCAAACTATTACATGTGTGTATTAATACTGTCTTTCAACAGAGAGATCCTACAGGAACATTTATGATTCTTCTAAATCAATTAGGCTAAAGTTAATTTAAAATATGATACATTTGAGCACTAAAACGTTAATTTTGAAATTTAATCCTTCACTTATTTTCCTTTATTTCAAGTATCTTGTCATATTGAGAGAAATGAAGTTAATAACCACATAGGAAAATCAACCCTTGGTAGAAATACAATAACTTCAAAAGGTTAAAATTCAATTTCTGTCCTAAGTAAGGATTATCTCATTTCATAATGGAAAGAGCATGTTTTGCAAGTGTGAATGTAAATTTTGATTTGCATATAACAATTTCATGATGCAGAGAAAAGGTGGATGGGTTGTGTATTTATACACATTGAATAAATGCTATAGTATAGTCCTTATTTTGTTCATATAAGTGGCAAATAATAAGAGGAATTTATGATTCTAAGTTCTCATTTTTTCCTGATATTTTTATTTAAGATTGCTCATTTCAAACTGGCATGATTTTTCTTTTCTCAGAAGCAAATATTAAATCAATATTTTTTATGAGTTTTCTCTCATATGATTAACTACTCTGTTTTCAGTCCTGTGCAATTTGTACTAATGAATACCTAATAGAAGCTAATTTATTTTCCTGAATAAAAGAATGAACATCTATAGTATTCCATTAAATCAATAACCTTAAAAATAGAATTTATGTTGGTGACATAATAATGCCTCACCACTTAAAGGCAATGGCAAAGGAAATCTAATTTTCATGTGCATTAACTTTACTAAATTGTTATACCAGAAAATCAAAAGAAGGAAAATGTCACTTTAAGTTTCAAAGAAAAGAACAGTATTTTTTCTAATGAGATATTATAAAAGTCTATTTTAATTTTTTTAGCTTTAGTAATGTCAAGTATTTTAAGGGGAACTTTGCTTTAACTAAAAGTTGTCTGACAATTTGTTTTAACTATAAGAAGCAAAATTCTACTTAGTCTTTTTTTTTTTTTATGAACTGATTGATGGACTACTTCATTGGCTTTTTCACTGGAGAGATAAATTATATGCAGGATAGTTTACAGAAGACTTATATCAATATCACAACTATGGGAAAGTATCCACCAAGTATTTAAGAAGAGAGAAGTTTGTAACACTCAAAGACACTCGTTCTGCCACGAAGTTTTCCCTCTAAACCTATGCATTCATTTAAGGGTTGTGCCGTACTCTAGACATGTGATTTCTTTGCCACCAAAGAGAAGCAGCCCATTGCATCTCCAAGGCAGACAGGCCATTGCAATAAAGAATCCCTCTGCAAAAAGTTTAGTATGTGGCTTATTCGCTCTCTATACCAAGAGATGGAAGATTTCAATAGTGTGCAATATTTTGGAAGTTTAAATGTCAAAAGCCTTGAATTGCAGGCAGGGAAATTTTTGAACGCATGATTCTGTCATAAAGATCCAATTCATTGTAGCTGCTAGTGGAAATGCCATAAATCAGAAACACTGTTTATCAGCAATAATTATATAATTGTATTGAGAAGGCTGGACTCTAACCTGGAAATAGTCACAAAGGAAAAGAGAATTGAACAAAAAGCAATAGCAGTAAATTGAACAATGTGTTTAATACATGGAGGCTGGCAAACAGCTGGGATATTATAATATTATGGTTCTGGATTATGTATATCTATTATACATAGAAGTCAAGAATCTTAATCAACATGTATTTCTCACATAGCAAGCTTTTCTGATAATAATTTTCAAACAGTCTTACCCTAAGGCTCCTGCACATCATAACTAGGGTTTCTGGGAAGGGGACGGAGTAATTTCAAAAATGACAACTTTCGATATATATACAGAATTTCTATAAAATCAAAACATTGGTAGTTGAGTGGGCCAAAATCTCATTTATTTACATCAATAAAATATGCACCTCAAGACAAATGGTCTCAGTTGAGTAACGTATTGCATTTTCCACTGTTTTTAGAAGGAATGAGTAATGACAGTGAAAAGGCTTAGTTTCATTAAAGAAAAACAAATTTAATGTACTTGAGTCCTTTATTTAGAAGGAGTCTGTGATGTGAGTTGACAGTTGCTTTGTTTAGACAAGTGTCATAGTTTTATTCCATTGACCACATTTTCTAAAGTCAAATAGGGCAATCATTCTATCAGCATCCAACTTGGACATCCAACATCAACAGGAAAACAATGGCTTCAAACTAAAAAACTAAACCATTCAAAATCAAATAACTACTTTTTTTTCAATAATGGCAACATTTTACGTAATTTGACCCATATGGGCCTAGATCATCAATGGGTTGTTGAGGTGAAATCTAACCCCACATTCTCATTCCAGAAGTTTTAGGAAAATATTTTAAAATAAACAAGAGATTTGTTGTTAATTAATTAATGAAAGCTAAATATGCTATTTTGAAGTTTAACTATAATATAACTCATACTCTACTGAATATTCTTTGATTTTGAACAACTGCATGCCACTTTGTCAGAAAGATTAGAAAACAAAATCAGATACTTCCTGTCTCTCGTAAAGGTGATACCAATTGTCCTTAAATTGTTCTAGCATCTAAGAAGCATCAAAAAGTAAACACACTGGAAGTGGCAAAGAAAGGCTACATTCAGGGTAGAATGGTCTTTAAAATTCTCAGTAAAATTAACTATTATTTTACTGAATTATTTTATTTGCAAGTAGAATTCATCTATTGGAAAAACAGATTTGAGAAAAAGTACATTAATAATATAAAATTTAGAAAAATTATATGTCTTTGGTGTTTAAAAATATAATTTAAGAATCAGTTTAACCTATAAGTCCACCTTAAATTTTTATTAGTGATTTCCAGGATTTTGCTTTCTAGTGGAAATCATCATTTTTATTAAGGATGCTTGTAGCTTCAGCCACATTCAGAATATTGGAAACCACCATTTCTGCTATACAGTTGTGTTCTTCAACAAAGGTTTAAAACGATGACAATCTTCTTATTGTGTATCTCAAGACATAAAATTGATCCACAGAACTGAGGTAACTGCCCACGTGATTTTGGCTGAAAAATAATGTAGTTAAATTATCTAAAATATGGGAACCAAGAGTTTCATTTAGTTATATTATGCCAACACTATCTTTCATTATTTAATTTGCTTTTGTACATAATAAAATTTTCTGCAGCCAAAGATCAAACAAGTTATATGTAATACCCTATGATCTCTAAGTAGCCTTACCACAAAACATAATGATTAATTAAAAAAAAAAAAGCAAACTCTACGAAAAATTTTTGAAGACTGTACAAATAACTGACAGTAAGGAAAGGGAGATGATTCAATTCAAGTACCCTCTGGCTCTTTTCAAAAATAATTTTGTTTACTTTGTGTTGTGAAAAATACAACATGAAGTATTGAATATTGATTAAACCCAGAGTTAATATAAAATCTGCTTCCCAAACAGATTGTTTGACATAAATTAAAGCCATTGCTCTCCCATTTGGAGTTTGCAGAAAATGCATACACTTGAAGGTACATTAGTTCCAAACTATTTATTTCAAAACTATTATACATTAAGAAAAATCAACTGATTTAGTAGAACATACATTGTCTATTAGATAATGTAAAATTGCAGTGTAGAAAAAAGCCTATACTACATAAAATATTAATGTCCTATATGTACTATATAAAATATTGTACGTATTATTATTTCCTTTCTCAATGTGTAGTGAGTATAGTGTTGAATATACAGGAGAGTCTTGTCAAAGCAATTTAAAAACTTAGTAGTAGGGCTTCCCTGGTGGCGCAGTGGTTGAGAGTCCGCCTGCCGATGCAGGGGACACTGGTTCGTGCCCCGGTCCGGGAGGATCCCACATGCCATGGAGCGGCTGGGCCCGTGGGCCATGGCCTCTGAGCCTGAGCGTCCGGAGCCTGTGCTCCGCAACGGGAGAGGCCACAACAGTGAGAGGCCCGCGTACAGCAAAAAAAAAAAAAAAAAAAACAACTTAGTAGTCAAAAAGGTGAGGTGTATGTACCTAATTCTTCTAGTAGATAACGGAGAGACAAAATCACTAGGTGTCATTGGCCCTAAGCTGCTTGTCTGAAAACCCGGCCTTGGAAAGCAGTGAGCTCTAAGTTTCTTTGATATTATATGATCTTGTGATCCATGTTACTTAACTTTCTGTGATTACCTAATTTGGGCTCAGGTACAAATTTTGGACTTTCTTGAGGGCATTGCTGATAGTGTTAAAGGGAATAACTAGCAGTCTTGAGGACCTCTGGCTGGAACCCATCCTCAAAGTGGATTCTACTTCAGACATCTTTCTCTATAACAGATATGATGGTTGTACATTTCAAATTGAGTGGTAAAGGGAAACGCTAAAGGACTGGTAACCCACAGTCATGTATGTCAGGACAATGGCTTCTTTACATGGGCAGATTTATAATGAACTACCTCAAAGTCCTGGGAAGGGGGTTAGTAAAGTGTTCACATGGTTTTATGTATTTTTAAAATTTGAAAAATTAAATTATTTTGACTATGATTCTTGAAGATCACTGTCTCTTTCTGCCCTGATTTTCCCTCTGTTACAACACTCCTTATTTTAGTTGACCATTAAGATGCTCTTGTGATTAGGTAAGTTGTCTTGGAAATTATTTTCATTTGGATTTGGTGATTCAGGTTTATTTTATCCTTTGTCATCACTCCCATGGTAAGGTTTTGCGGGCCCACCCACAGAACAGGAAGGACTTTCAGGAAAACATCCACTGTCCTTCATGCTGACCTGTCCAGTCTGAAGATTCTGATACAGGGCCAGAAGTCGTGTCGCATGATAAACAGGTACCATAACCTTGACATCAAAGCCCTCACATCAGCCCTGATGAGAGAAGTGTAGTGGCCACAAAAGGCATGGGATAGGCGAGGACTAGTTTTGCTTTCGCTGTAAATGCGAATTGAGAGAGGAAGATTCATTTTTCTTTGACACTTAATCAAAATGGAAATTCAACACCTCCTGCTAGGGATACACACAAATATGTGTGTGTGTGTCTGTGTGTGTATGTTTATGCATATATATGTGTATGTATATATATATAATATATATTTATATACACACACATATCATAGTAACCATAAAGGGAACATAGATTTTATTTCTTTTTTGATGGGAATTGCTTGGGATAGAATTGATGCACATTCCTGTATCTACGGGGCACTGCAAAGCTCTGGAGTACCTGTGTGGGCAGTTACAGGTTCTATATGTTCCAACCTACCAAATTATGTCTTAGTGTATCTGATGCATTTTTCCTGATGAAAACTGGCAGTGCCATACAAAATAGCGCTCAAAATTTCTACCAATTCAGCAAATAGAATGAAGAAACAAGTACAATGGTAACAGAGCACCTACACGTATTAATCAAGAGATCAGTGTAAGATGAGACTAATTTGATTACATAATAATGTAACTCAATGTACAGAGCAGAGATTTAAAATGTGTTTGAATTGATCTTGTGTATGCCTTAATTTCAGTTTACTTTTGTGTATTTTTTGAGAAATATTAATCAAACCAGTAACTGAAAGAAATATACAAATGTGTCAGGCAGCTAATTAATCAAGATAGCTTCCTTTTTTTTTTCTTTCTAGATTTTATGTTTGTGATATTTGCCAGTTTTTTCTCAATTTAAACACTCAATTTCTTACCTAATTTTGGATTTATAAATTTTATTCATTTCTATAGGAGGTCTTTGCAAATCATAAAAAAATATAAAATTATAAAAGTTTCAGCTCTCATAAAACTTGATCTGTCCCTGCCTATTGTATATGTCAATATTGATAGAACAGCTTAAAAGACTAAAACCCACCGGGGAGCATCAATTGTTCTAATGGTCTGTCTTGTCTAACACACTTGGATTCTTTATAACTTATGTGTAATTATGTTTCCATTTTATATTCACTGCCATCATTTTACTAGGTTAGGTTCTGCCAATGCAAGTATTTAAAAAAATTTTTTTTTTCCAGTCTCAATGCAGGAGGATTTATCCTGGCTTAAACATTCAACATTTCACAGTTTCCACAAAATCTATTGACACCTTATCCTATTGTTTTACACTAAGAAAACTAGGAAAACAAGATAAGTTCTGTCTCTACCAAGTACCAGAGTATGACAGGCATTTGTACACGTTTTTTCACTCAATTACGCCAGTCTTTCTTAGGTAAATAGTATTTTCCCCATTTTGTAGCTGTAGAGCATGAAGGCCAGTGAGGCTCAATTTACCTATGGAATTGAAACATGGTAGAAAATTTTAAGCCAGGTCCATGAGACTACCAAACTTACTCGCTTAAGCGTCATGCCATGATGATTTGAAATTCCTTCTCACACATAGAATTTTCAGTCACATTTCCATACATGGATAGCTACGCTCTAAGTCTATACACCTCTCTAGGGTTATGGTTATATTTAGACGGCATCAAAATATTAGATAAATTTACCATCTAAATGTTTCATTTGCTCAGTAGCAAACAATCAGTTTTACATTTAAGTGATTGGGTGCTTCAATAATGCATAAGCACACACCAAGTCTATTTTCATATTTTAAAATGTAGTTTGAGGAATTGAAGAGCAAAGGCAAAAAGTAGCTGCAGAGGTGGTAGAAAATTATACACACAAAAAATCAACTGCCTGCCTTGTGGTTTGAGATACTGGTTAGTATTTTATACATTTCCAGGTAAGACAGAAGAAATACCAGTAGCCACCTGACATTATTAAGCCTAACTGCTGGCCGACTATCTTGAGAAGTTATCTAAATTATATTTTTGAATGTATTTTAAAGTGATTTTTAATCAGTATAAAATTTTCAGTATTTGGAATAAAATATATTCCGCCATTTACCTATTGCCCAAATTCATCAAGGTTGAGTTTTAAACTCTTTTCTAAGCATAGTTCACAAAAACGTTCTTCTCCAGGCTATATAAAGTCCACAGATACATTCAGTGTAGCTTAGGCCCACTGTGTTTTAAAAACCAATGTAACGGGCTTCCCTGGTGGCGCAGTGGTTGAGAGTCCACCTGCCTATGCAGGGGACACAGGTTCGTGCCCCGGTACGGGAAGATCCCACATGCCGCAGAGCGGCTGGGCCCATGAGCCATGGCCACTGAGCCTGTGCGTCCGGAGCCTGTGCTCCGCAACGGGAGAGGCCAAAACAGTGAGGGGCCCGTGTACCGCAAAAAAAAACCAAAAACAAAACAAAAAAAACCCAATGTAACAAGACCGGTCTCTATGCAAACTTTAAAGTGTCTAATTTTATTTCTTGGCCCCTTCAAGAGTTTATATTAACCACAAACATCTCAGTTTGCAGGCCTGTCCTACATTCTTTCCCACTGTTTTCATGCACACTAATGCTACTACTCACTTCTGGATGGCCACCAAGTCCAAATGTAAATTTCTATCCAGAGCTCACCTCGAAGTTCTAGACCCATATATCAAAGGCACTTCAAGGGTGTCCTATTTTAATAAACAACATTATTACACAGTTACTCATGTAAGAAATAAATTTAAAATCATCCACAATGCCCTCCTATCCATCACACGCCGTAATCAGTCAGGCACCAAACTTTCCATTTTTTTTTCCCCAAATGTCTCTGAAACCTGATCATTTCTGTTCACTTCTCCTTACTCCCTGGTGTATGTTGTCAGAGTGCCTTGTACTATTTTTACATGTGGTTTATAATTATATAGACTTCGGTGGAAGTATTTATAAACACCAGTTTCTCCCATTAGATTCTAAACTTCTTGTGGAGAATGACAATGTATGATTCAGTCTCCATTTTATCCCCAGAAACTACCATCAGTCTTGATAACCACTTCAGTGAAAAATGAATGTGGAACCTTGAGATTACTGCGTTTTTACTTTATGAAATCAAAGAGTTATTAATATCATTATATATAAATTTTTAATGCCTCTTAGATTCTTCCCTAAGATAATTTTATGCAAGTAAAAGTATTGTTTCAAACACTAGGAAGTACCAGAAAATCTTTCAAAAAAGCTTTTATCATTTTACATTACCCAAGCTGAGTATAAAATCACTTCTACAATGCTTTCCCAAGCATTTACAACTGTGAGGCTTATTCTTTGTAAATTTAATAAAGATCTTTAAAAATTATTTCTCTAATTTTTATAAATTTGACTTCTTGCATGGTTCAACTTTTTTAATTTATTGGAAATTTATATTATTTCTATAAATTGTCTTTTAGAGCCATTTCTAATTATACTGATGTATTAATATTTCCTTATCCAATAAAAAGCTATTTATATGTTAGGATAATAATAATTTGCTAAAAGGTAGCATCTTGTTAATTGTATTTGTGACATTTTGACATGCCACGTATTTTACACTGTATTTAACCAAAGGTGAACTGTGTTTTTGTCTGTTTCTATGATAAGTAAGCCTTTGCCCATTCTAAAACTGAGACAGATATAAATTTATATTGGTGTCTATTGGCTTTGTATTTTAATTTTTTAGAAGTAATTTTTTAATTTACCAAGTTTTTGTAGTTTACAAAAATAATACATGAAACTAATGGTATTATAAAATAATTATTATAGATAAAATAAAAGTCCCCTTTGATCCTCACTGCTAAATCCATTGGGTAGGCATTGGGTTAAATAAGGCAAGAATTTATCCAATTGTGTATGGTGAGGGAAAGACAGCAGGGATAATTTATAGATATAAAGTGAAGTAATCCCATAAACCAGCAAGAGTGTAAAGATCTCTGGTATTTTATCTTGTGAAAACAAAAGAGCGAATAATTCAACAGAGCTGAAGAATGGTTTATGTTCTTAGGGCCACAACATGGAGAAGAGTTGAAACAGTGGGAGTTTAGCCAAGCAGAGCCTAACTCTCACTAAAAGTGGAAACACACCCACTCCGGCACAGAACCCACATCTTATGGTAATGGAAAGCGCACCATAACGAGAAAAATAACCCCAACTCCAATAAATAGTATTTAGAGATGGTGTTCCATCTTGGCAGGTATTTGAGGACACATTTACATTTTATTTATTTATTTTATTTATATATTTACCATAGGAAAAGAGTCAAGTCATAAGTCATTTAAAGGTATAGTGCTCAAGAGATTTTAGATATATTTTTGGACATGCACAGTACTAATAAATTATTCCTTCCATTGAATTTCATCAGAGTCAGTACAGATAATAGATTCAGTAGTTGCACATCTAATCTGTCACCTTTTCCACTGGTTTGGCATCACTGCCTGGAAGAATCCTTGGACTGGGAAGAAGCTGAAGCCCCCTCCTGAGTCCCTCTGTGTAATTCAGCCTAGTCCTGCAGCAATCAGAGCAGCTCACTATTGGACACGTGTATAATTTTAAAATTATGTTAGGTACGTCCTCTTTATGCTCCTGTCCCTCTCTATTACTGTATTTGTGATAGCTCTTAATTTATTAGACTTCTTAGTGAACATTTTAGGTTTTATTAATCAGTACTAATTTGTTGGTGATGGATTTTGTAATTTCTACTGTATTTCTTTTTTTTTTTGCGCTACGCGGGCCTCTCACTGCTGTGGCCTCTCCCGTTGCCGAGCACAGGCTTCGTACACGCAGGCTCAGCGGCCATGGCTCATGGGCCCAGCCGCTCTGCGGCATGTGGGATCTTCCCGGACCGGGGCACGAACCCGTGTCCCCTGCATTGGCAGGCGGACTCTCAACCACTACGCCACCAGGGAAGCCCCTCTACTGTATTTCTTATTAATTCTTTTCTTCTTTTATTAATCTTGGTTTTTAGTTTTATTTTGCTGTTTGTTCTTGTTTTCTTCATGTAGTCTACTTGAGCTAAAACTTACTTCATTTATTTAAAAACTTTTATGTTGACAGTAAATGCATTTGAAATATAACTGTTTTGTGTTGTTTTATCTATATTCACATATTTAGTGTTGTTGTCATTCGATTCAAATTATTTTTCAAGTTTAATTTGTTTCTTCTCTATTTCCTCATGTTTATGAAAAATGTTGTTTTTTAAATTTCTATGTGTTATTTGTTGTTACTTTCAAAGTTAATTGAATTGAGGTCAATAATTATGGTTTTAATAATATAAAACTAAGAAATTTCCTGAAATTTCCCTTGTGATTTACTGCATAGTTATTTTTATAACAGTTCACTGTATATATTCACTGTTTTAAAAATAGATTTTACACATATTTAGTTCAAGTTTGTTAATTGTTTTATTTATTTCTTCCTTAGAGTTATTTATTTTCTGCCTGGGGAACTTTCCATTTTCTTCCGAAGTATATTAAAAATTTCTAAACATTTTTTAGACATGTGTCAATACTCCTGGTAGTTTTATCAGTCTTTTGCCATAAATATTTGGAGGTTCTTAGTTGTTTAAATACAACAAGTTATTTTCCTTTCAAAAAATAAAACAACTCTGTTTTCTTTTGTAATGGTTTGACTTAAATTTCATTTTGTCTCAGAGTAACATTGCTATATAACATTTTTAATTAATATTTTCTGGTACATTTATATACAGCCACTTATTTTCAATTATTTTCTTTGATAGGTTGCAGCTCAAATTTTAGGCAGCATAATCTTTTAAATCTATCCTGACACAGTTATTGTAAAACCTTATAATTCTGAATTTAATCTTACCATCTTATTTTGCTTTTTATTTTTGCCTTGTGTCATTGATAAATAAATGTCTACTTTAGCTATCTAAAAATTAAAGGGTATTTCTTCCTTAATTCAAGTGTATTCTTGGACATCAGTTGGATCTTCTGCCTCCACAGCCAAAAGGCTCATCCCTCTGGTGGTCCCAGGTTTACATTCACAAAAGGGGTTTATATTCGCAAAATTTTTCCATACTCAAGATGTCCAAACTTTTTAACCTTATTTGAATTAGGCTGTTTCTTCTAAAATCCCACGAAAAAGAATTCATTAAGGTCACCATTGACATTCCTGTTGCTAACTGCAGTGATCAATTTACCGTCCTCATCTTTGACACAGGTAATCATTCCTTCCTCTTGGAAATATTTATTTATTTTTTTTACTTCCTTGGCAAAACCCCACTTCACTTGTTTTCATTCTAACTGCCTGGCCACTTTAGTCAGTTTTGCAGAGGCTTCCTTTGTTTCCTGAATTTTTGCCCCTTCAGTGGCTCAAGTTTCAGTTCTCGGCCTCCTTTTTAATCTAAATTCTCTCTCATAGCCCCTCAATCAGATTCGCAGGGCTTTATTAATTGTAAGGTTGCAGGTTTATAATGTTATGCATATAAATAAATCATCTGGAAATAGTTACTATTTCTGTATCTCATTAAAAACTGCATGTAGTATTTCTCTTTGTTGCATTAGCACTGTGGCCAGAACTTATAGAAAACTGTGTCTGACAAGGATTCTCCATGAGTTGTTATATATAAACATGCTTTACTCTTTTGATAAAAAAGGTCTACATTCATTATAAATAAAGGAATATAATATGTAAAGAGTGAAGTAAAAACAGTCACTCAGTAAAACCATTGTTAACGTTATCTACACATCATTATAGATATCATGACACACATAGAGAGTGTGGGCAAAAGTTAACAAGACCTTTTGCCTTTCTGCATGAGAATTTGGCTTTTGATTAACTTCCTAGTTTTGTTCTTCTTCTAACCTGATAAGATGGAATATGTCAACTATGGTACTAGGCAATGTTACTTAGAGTGGGAAGCCTATAAAGAACTAAAAATAAACTATAAATATTTGATGGGGAGATACAGCTTCCTTGACTGTGGTGGAATATAATAATTGGGCATAATCTCTGAGGGAACATTAGAAACTATGCCTGTAGGATTGTTGCAAGAAAGATTGGATACTATGAGGTTCCTACTAAATCCTCCCCGGAAACCTCCTACTGACCCAACCTAATGTCCTAAGTCACTACTTTCCTTCATACCCTGATGCATAAAAGTAGTTTGTTCTAATGGTCTCCATTCTCACTTTTTATTTATGCCTTATCTTACAGTTTGAATTCAAGCTAGACCATCCCATGTTAATTTCTGTGTCAAGCGTGGCTGTGTCCTCCACTGCATCTCTGTGCTCATCCTCCTGGAGGTCTCTGTAACATCTGATACTATTTAATCTTTGAACTTCATTGGCTTCACCATCCTCTCCTTGGATGGATTCTCTGTTCAATCAGACCCATTCTTTTCAGCTCTTCTCACTTCTCTCTTTCTGTTTTCCCCACTAAATGTAGGCATTATGCAAAACAGTATCCTATTTCCAGTTTTACTCAGTTCTGTTGTTTCAGTGATCACCTCAATTTCACACCTGTCAATCTTTCATGGAAATATTCTGACATGTTTCAACAGCTTGGGTGTGGAAATATAATTTCATCTTTCCTCCAAAACTAGCAACCCCTTTGATACTCAAAGTCTACTCACAGCACTTCCATTTCCCCCTCATTTGGGCTCCAAATATCAATGGCATTTAGAAACTTTCCGTTTCCTCTCAACCTCATCTAAATAGGAGAACCAGATAAGTCTACATTACCTTTGAATTATACTTGAATTGCTTTTTCTCTCCTTATTTTATCATTACTACAGCCACAAACTCATTAGTTCCCATATGCACTATCCCAGTAACCTAAAGTTAATTCCATAAACGACAAATAATGGAATCTTGAAGCTACCTACCACCCACTACCAAAAATGTCTATGGCCTACTGAAATAAACGTCACTTCTTTAATCTTCTCTTGAAGAGTTTACACCAAGAATCACAAACGCAGACTCCTCCCAGGGTGAGGGAGATTGGGTAGAAGCTGAAATGTACCCCATGGAGGTTACACACCCCGTGTAAAGGAAGCAGCTGCTACTCAGCGTCATCATGATGCTCCTTGTGGAAATGTGGTTCATTGATTCAAGATCTTCAGTTTATTAAAAGAATCCAGAAATCCAAACTTGGCAAATGTGGTAAATCTCCTGATTTGATAAGTTTGGCCTTTATTTTTTTTTAAACTCTGTGTATGAGTCAAGCAATAAAGGGTTTGCTAGCCAGATCTGGTCTACTGTCAATTGTCCACAGTCAATCACTGCTTAACTGCCGTTGCTCCAACCTTTTTTCCCAGTGGTTTTATTTAGCATGGATTCCAAAGAGATTAACTCACTATTTGCACAATTGGTACTATTAATTTTCACTTTAGGACCACTCTTCTTCACTGTAACCCCTCTCAAACATCTCCAGTTTCTATCAAATCGCCGCTTGAAGTGAATGTGTCTTTATTCTTTTATGTTGTCTCTACCTCCTATGAACCAACTTTCTTTGATTTATTTCTATATAACCTAGGCTAAAGAATGATTAGGGATAAAAGAAAAGCTTTTGTTCAATAGTTCTAGGCAACTAAACAAAATCTAATGTCTTTATGATTGTGGTTCTCAATGAAGGTGGCACTGTTCCCTAGGGGAACACTGTGGAAAATAGAGGAGATGATCTTGTCGGTCATGACAGCTTTGGTGGTTGAGATGTACTGTCATTTACTAGATGTAGTCAAAGGATACTAGTTATTCTGTAATACGTGTGAGAGTTAGCCCATGTCATTGTCCTATGTCCCTTCTGTCTTGGTAAAATCCTATTAGACATTTATTTTGGCTAAAAACTTGTTTAAATCATCTGAGCCTAGAACCTAATGCTCTTTCACAGAGAAACCAGTATTTTTGCAAGATTTAAATAAACATCATTTTTTTAGGAATGTAACTACTATGTAAATTGAAGGGATATTTCACTTTGTTTTATTTGGATCTTTCACTGAGATTGTCACCACTTTGGAAAATCACATCAGTGGAAGTTGGTTAATGTATTTGGAGTTGCCATTAAAATGCATGTGTATAATTCTGTCTTTTTAGCTGCCATATTCATCTTGATTCTACGTGGATTTGTAAACATCTAATAAATTTATTATGTTCTAGTGCAGTCATACCTCAGCCTGTTCATATCAATATACATATTACTGTTTTCTAAATTACTTAACCTAGTTCCTCCTTTGTACCACAAAGCATTATTGATTTTGTTTTAAATTTTTCTAAAAAGGTAAGATATTATCTATAAAATTATTTTCTGGATATTAAAGGGGCCATTACAGAACAGTTTTTATTATTAAAAAAGGGGGAACTGGGACCTGCTTTCTATGGTAAGCATGGTCCTAAGTGGGCTTCGGCTCCCTCAGGGTAACTTTGATGGTGGAGATAACCAAGAGTGGTGAGATGAGATGTGCAACTTTAAAAAAATATTTATTTATTTATTTTCTTTGTTTTTTTGGCTAGTTGGTTAGTTATGGCATGTGGGATCTTTTGTTGCAGCATGGGTTTCTCTCTAGTTGTGGCACATGGGCTCCAGGGCACATGGGCTCTGTAGTTTGCAGCACTCAGGCTCTCTCGTTTGGGCACGTGAGCTCAGTAGTTGTGGCGCGAGGACTTAGCTGCCCTGAGGCATGTGGGATCTTAGTGCCATGACCAGGGATCGAACCTGCATCCCCTGCAGTGGAGGGCGATTCTTTACCACTGGACCACCAGGGAAGTCCCTAGATGTGCAGTTTAAAATGAAGTAACATTTCAGGTCAATTTCATCATGTTTAATGATGTGACAAATAAAGGAAAGTAGAAGAATTTAGTTCCCTCATACCCTTGTTTCCTGTCAAACGAGACTGGTTAAAAAGTCTGCCCAGATGACTCCCAGGGAACCCAAGATTTATTCTTGCCTTAGCAATTAATTTTCTCATGTTTTTGCAAATGATGATTGACTTGTCTCCACTGAATTGCATAATCCTTGATCATACTGACTCTCTTACTCATTTTTTAACATGCCCATTTCCTAGCACATAATAAACAATAACCCTTTTAATTAGAAGCAATAGAAACAAATTCTAACAAGAGAAAAACTGGGGTTGTAGGCTTTACTGATGGGGATCACTGAGCCCTATATAATTTAAAGAAGAACTAAACAACCCAGCCTCACGGAAACTACAAAAACCAGAATAGCACCAACCATGTTCAGTATCTGTGTTATGGGGGAGTTGAATAGGATAGTTCTAGTTTGGATCATGTTTTCTGTCTTGGTAACAATCAGTCATGCATGAGGAAAAGGACAAGTAGCACAGTCTTTGGAGAAACTGATGGCTGCTGGTTAGTCACTCCAATTTGTGTCTATCATAAGCACTGATAATATTTGTTTAATAGCTAAGTAGATAAAAGGAAAAAAACTGTTGTCAAAAACATTTTCCACAATATTTTACAATTTTTCCCAGCTCAAGAAAATGAAATTTGTAATGCTAACATTGAACTAAATTATTTTATTTATACTTTGTCAATTTTACATTCACATTAAAATCCATCTATCATGACTGAAAAGTGGAAAGAAAATATTTTGAATACATAAAGGAAGTATTTTTCAGAACTTGGACCTTTCATTCTAAATTGATAAATGAAAATATTTTACAAGTGACTATGCATTATTTTCCTCCAAATATCAGGTTGTATTCCCACATTATTATGATAAACACTTCTCAAAAGTCCTATTAGGAAGTGAGTTGGCTCATATTTTGTCTAACATACTCTAAGACCAAATGACAGTCTATTTCTTCCTTATCTAAAGCAGTCTTCAAAACCTTATATATCATAGTTGTATAACTCATTCTAGTAGGATATTTCTATCAAGTGGAATATCTTATTTGATCAGACTAAATGTTATTCTTACTGGGTTATATGGTATTCTAATTTGAAATTGTAGCAATATTTAGGATTAAACAAAAAGGTAATTAAAACCTTAAAGAGCCAATAGATTTAAAATTCACATTAAAATGGAAAAGTGCCAATTATGATAACGTCTAATTTTGAACAGATAATTCAAACTTAAATCTACATGGTTTTATTTTTATTACAAAACTTTGTGTCCCATTGGATAAAACAGAGAATAAAATTTCTACAAAATAAAAGGGTCATTGGGCAAATTATTTACAACCCATGTCAAAGTAAACTTTGTCAATTGTTGTGAAGGGTGTGAGATTTTGCCCTTGTTGAAAGATAACAATTTAACCTGCCATAGTTTCATGAGTGCTATAGAAGACGAGGCTCCTGAGTAAGAGAAAAAGCATATTTTATTATTCATGGTAGCCCCAAATCATCATTTTTGCTCCAGTTCCTTGAGCTCTAATTCCCATGAGGTGATGCAGAGAGGCCCAAGTAACACCTTCACATGTGGTGCATTATGGGAAAGCAGACCAACCCTGAGCTTAGGGCACCCACATATTTTATTATGGGCAGTAGATTGCCTGACTGTTGCTAAGAGGAAGACCCCATCTCTATACTCCAGGGGTATTGACTATACACACGCCATTGAAAAGACACTCTATACCAGGGCAGTCGGTGCCTCTGTTCATAAGAATGCAGAAATGTTAAAAACTTATAAAGAACAGGTTCCCAATAGACTACTGAAAACTCTCCAAAGGCTTCCCAGGTGTCCAAAGTAAGGTTGCCAAAGTGCGCCTGAGACCAGAAAATTCACTTGGTTTAATTCTGACTTGTTCGTCCCCTTTTCTTCTTACATAAATGATGTAATGCTGCTCAGCCCCTAACAGATAGGCTGACTGTGAGTCAAAAAAAACCACTGTTAGAAAAACAGTTCTGTCTGCAGACAACTGAGAATCTTGTAGTTTCCTAAAAAATGCAGGAGGAGTAAACAGATGACCAGTAAGATTATTTCTTCACAGCTTATACTTTTATTCACCTGTTCCCCAAATCTCAAATGCCCTTTGCTTTTTATATCGCCTCGATTAATGTTAGAATTACTTCCTCTCTTGCTTTACCAAGATTTACTTTTGCATTAATACCAAAAAAGTTCTTTAGACTTAATTTTGTACACGTTTGCTCTATTGATCTGAATAATGTTTCAGTTTAAGAATTTCCCCCTCACCAAATGGAGAATATGAATTTGTATTGTAAAGCTTCATATATGATGCTACCCAACTAACAATGTCCAAACTCACTTGTGCTTTATTTAAACTTAAAAACGAATTTGAAAATATTAATTTTGGAAACTTGTGCTAGCTAAGCCTCAGTGCTGTTTCTCCTTGGCTTTGAAAATAGATTTTTGAAAGGGGTGTACCAGATTAATCATCTGTTGAATATGGTAGCCATTAATCCCATTGTTATGAATTTTGAATGTGGCTAGTACAAATGAGCAACTGAATTTTTAATTTTATTGAACTTTAATTAATGAGAACGTAAAAAAAACGAATGGTCAATTTGGTTATTTGAAAACTTTTAAGTATGTTTGGAATACCTGGTGTATACGAATCTGCTTTCTGACAGTAAATTTAATGAAAGCTAAATACAGATCAAGTATTTCCCATGAAAACTGAGCATCCAAAACTAGATGTGATTTAAGAGTGGAATTCAGAACAGACTTTAAAAGAAGATATTTTTACATTACACATAAGGTTTGCACTACATTGGACAGAGCTAGAAACTTTCAATTGTGTGTATTCTTCAAACTGCTGGTAACTTTTAATGTCCATATTTTCTAATAAGATCTCTGTGTGACTGCATTCAATTACCAGAAATCCAGTCATATGTGTTAAAGACTTTTGTTAAAGTAATCATAAGTGTCTGTCAGTTTTATTAAATATTTCTTTACATACTTTGGAAATACTTTCAGTGATAAGTGATTCAAAGCATAAGTGATTTAAACTAATCCAATTTAATGAATCTGTGTTTAACCTGATTAGGATTCTTGTTGAGCCTCACGTTGCTAGCTTTGCTCATTATATTTAAATGTTTCTACACGGAAGCATCAAAACTATTTCTATGTGAAAACCGGTAGCGTTATTAAGCCACAGGATAGTGCTACCCCGAGAGCATTTTGGTGGCAGGTTTAACCTAATCCACTGATTCCATTTTAAAAATATCAAAAACAGAGAACCATTTGAAAATGTTATTTTCCGTCTGGAGAAAATTCTGCATTCTCTACCCAACTGGATAGTGTATCAAATTGATTTAGAATTGTGCCAACACAAATGCAGCTGTTTAGAAATGGAAATGTTTACTATGTAGAAACTCCAAACTGCATCCCATAATATGTTTAAGGTCAAGTTCACCCAGGGAGAAAAGCCTAGGGCACAAGCTGAGGGACAAAGGCTCCATTTGCCCCTCACCCAGAATCCATCACTCCTTCTTCTCTTGGTCTTCATTTCCTCTCTCACTGTAATGCCAAGAGAAACATCTGACCCAAATACAGGAATGCCAGAGCAGTAGATCAAAAGTGTGATGTCTCTGATTACCCTGATTTGTGTGTGTGTGTGTTGTGCAAATATCTGAGGACAGAAGTATTAGCAAAAGGAAAGACGAAGAGACACAACCAAAGCTAGTCCATCAGTGTATATTTGCTTTTTCTCTTCACCACCGTGCTCTGCCTTCTACACATTTTGAAGTTCATTTTAAACTACCTTTTTCCTACTACCTCTGTTTACTTCCAAGTTAGCTGTAACTCCTGTGTTTGCCTTTGTTTTTCATTCTGACTGACTTCATTTAGCTTCCGCCTGACACATATGATTTACACATATGTTTCAATAATGTGGTGGACTCATTTTTAAATTATTTTATTCGTGAACATCTTTAATGGGCATTAAACTCACTGCTATATTTATGTGCAGAAATCTGATCATTACTACGTTGTAAGGAGAAAAAGATAAAAAGACATATAACTTTGTTTATCTCCTCTAATTAGTTGAAGTTGTCATAATAGAGAAGCTCACTGCTGATAGCCTTCAGATATTAAAGTTAGATCATCTCGGTCTTCGGTGGAGAATGCCAAGTTTAAAAATCTTCAATATTTTCTTTAATAAATTGTGGACATTTGATGGCTTAGGAACTATTTTCTCTTTCTTCTGTTTAATATGCTAGAATACTATTCATCCTGTTCTAGCTTTAAATAGACTTAAGTGTGAAATAAACAGTAAGATGTCTTTAAATATCATTAATTCTCTGAAAGCTTTAAAATATTACCAGGTTATGTAGACATTGTTTCCCTTCACTTGTTCGAAGGCTAATTCAAACCAGCAGTAAAAGTTATGATTGAATATTGATTCTGAAAGAATTAAAACTTGAATGCATTCCACTTAATTTTGATAATTAAAATATAGACAATGAAATTATACAGAGTTGTAATTGTATTTCTATGTAAAAATATCCACCAAATTAAAGGGAAAAAATAAATGCATCACACGTCCTCTGAGCAAGGAGAAGCTCTTGCATGCACATGCAATTTTAGCCAGTAAAACTATTATTAAAGGTCTTGGAGATGAACCAAATCACAACTCATTCTCAAACTTTAAAAGTTTTAGAAGCTTTGCACATTTTTCCATTTAGCCTTCACAGCAATGCTATGAGGCAGGTGTTATCCTCATGATAAAAATGATGAAGCCAACTTCCAATTGCAAGATAGTGCAACAAAGAATTTTCTGACCCCTATTCTCTGGCAAATATCCCTTAAACTGCACATAGAATGAGCATCAGTGTGCAATTTCTATCTTCAGGAGAAGAGATCTTCAATCTCACACATCATATAGGCAGAGAGCATGCAGAGGGAAGATGACTGATGCAATGAGGGGAAGAAATCAAGGTCTAAAACCAAATACGGAGGCCACAAAAGACAAGGACCAGCTACTCTAGAAGTGACAGAAAGAGAGTGCTGTTTGCCAGAAGTCTACCTGAGGGACTGTGGGGTCATCATGGCCACCCTGGACAGACTGAGGTTTACACCTTCACGGAAGCCCGAAGAGTCATCGCTGAAGAAATGGGATGGGTCAGCACTATTGAAAACAGGGAGTGGGAGGTGGAATTAGAGAAACCCTACATTCTGAAGGGCGAAACCCCCTGCGCCATCCTGTTTTCTGAACCCCAACTGCCCAATTGCAAGTTGTTCCATGCAAATGTTTGGAAGAGCCTTATCCGAAGACATTGAAAGTTTCCAAATGAATCCGTTGCTGTCAGCTTGATCACCACGCAATTCTTTTTTTTTCTTTTTTTCTTTTTTTTGGCTGCACCTTGAGACTTGCAGGATCTTAGTTCAATCCCCCAACCAGGGATTGAACCTGGAACTGGAAGTGAAAGCTCTGAGTCCTAACCACTGGACTGCCAGGCAATTCCCCCCATGCAATTCTTAGAAAAGAGGAAGGTGATGGTGAGCTGCTGTTTTTTTCCAGTTATTATAATTACATTGATTTTAGTATCTTTTAGCTTTTTCAAAAGTATGTCAACTTGTTATCTTGATAAAAAGTAGGTCAGATAAAAATAAAAATGAGAATCACAAAGGTTAAATAACATGCAAGTGGACCCATGACGAGAAGCAGTGAGAGACAGAATGTCCGCTCACCCCTGATATTCTAAAGCTAACACTCTTCTAGCATAAGGGATTGGTGCCTGGATACCTTTTGCTGTATGCACAAACAATAAAGAATAAAAAATTATTAGATTAAAAATGCAACGTTCAAAAGTGCATTTGGCATTTTAAAAGAATAATGTGATTCACAACAAAAAATATGTAACAGCCTAAACACTTGACATTTCAGGAAATTATTGCCAATTTATCACTGAGCCTTACTCACAGAAAAATAATCTTCAACTGTTCTCACTATGTGGAAGGCTAGGAAATAATTATCTATTATTACCAGAAAATAGGCACTATATTTCAGCCAGCAGTAAGGCAAAGCTATTTTAATTTTTTTTAAATTATAACACAAGTGTTTTTGAAGTCTGTTTTACTCTTTGTAGTTTTTTAACTTTGATGCTACAAAGTTGATATGGCAATAACTTAGACATACAAAACCACTTAGTGATCATCTGAAATGAGGTGGACACTGGGTAAATTCATTTTTTGTGGCAGACTGATAGACATATAATCACAAAACAATGTATAATTAAGGGGGCATTTTGCCCAGCAGAGACCAGGGAACTGGGAATTGTAGAGGTGATGATATCAGAACTGAAATGTGGAAGATGGATTGACGCAAGTTCTGAAGAAGGTAGAGTGTGAAAAGGCAATCAGGATCATATGACACCTGGGCATAAGAGACCATGGTGTTTTCAAATAACTGCAAGTTATTCATTTTAGGTGAAATTTTGTGTTTGGGGGAAAAAGTGATACCACTAAAATAGGCAGGAGACAGATCATAAAGACGCTTCTAGGGCGAGGTAAAAAAGTCTAGTCATTTTTCAGGCAGTGGCTCCATTGAGTTATTTTTTTAAAATAAGAAAACAATTTTAAGAGAAAATATATATTATCAGTTTGGAGAATAAATTAAGACTGGAAAATTGAAGTGGTAACATTGAAGAGAAAGGATTGGATAGATTTGAAAGCTCTTTAGTCCAACAGAATGTGATGACCAAGGGGATAAAGAAGGTGAAGAAGAAAGCCCTCAGGAGTCTGGCAAAGGCAATCATGTGCATCTTAGTGGAATTCTCAAAGAAAGCAAATATTGGCTATCAAGTGAGGCTTTATGTCTAGTGTGTTTGTGGAATATATTTATGAGTTCACTTTTAGACTTCCATTCATCTATTCTAAAATATCTACTGGACATTTTCTATATACCATGATTTGTTTATATAGATGGTTATGTCCCTTTATTTTGGGTGAGTGTGAAATATCTCAATGAAGGTGGGCAAAAATACACTTTGAACTCCATCCTGGACAGAAGTATTAAATTTTTTGTTCATACTACCACGTATAAGTTCATGAGACTGGGATGAGTTTTTTTGGAGAAAACATAACAATTAAGGCAAATACTTGTTAATTTAAGATTTAGGTTGATAAAGCATAAATACATACTGGTAAGAAGGGTAAGAAATTTGAGTGGAACACTATGAAGGACATATTGAGCTGAGAAATCTTGCATTTTATAACTACAGATCTATCATTAACATTGCATTAATAAAGCAAGTAAAAAAATCTGATGCATTTTACACTTAAAACTCAGGCAGAGTTTTAATTAAAAATGTAATTCATAATTATAATTTATTTCAGAAATATAGATTGTGTTACCTCTGAATAATTTTTGAGTATTCAAGATGTATCATATTTCAATCTATGACCATTATTTTGTGTTCAGATATACTATAGCTGGTATGAGTAAAGATACTTTCTTGTGCATAAAAATATAATTGAATAGAGAAGGTCATCAGCAAAATGTTCTTCCTATTTCTTTATAATGAGAGGAATTGCTAAATGGGAGAAAGGCACAGTTTGATTCCCTCCATGACAAGCTCTATGGCATGACAGCTGTTCAGATAGCTACTGCTATGACCAAGTTTGCATAGTAGTTTATCAAGGAGGATTTTATTCCAAACAGAGCAACAGTCCTTTGTGTCTGATAGGTTGAAGATCCAGTGGAGAATCCGATGGTGGAAATGGATGGCTCTTTTCTAGGGATGGGATAGAGAGGATTTTTTTTTCAAGTGACCCAAATGGCCGATGACTCTCTTGTTCTCCAGGCTATGGCTCAAAGGAGTGAGTCACCGCCCAGGCAAGAGAGCACTGCATTGCTGTCTTGGAGCAGAGCATCACCAAGGCCACCAGCCAAGAGGCTGGGACATTGACACACAGAGTGTTTTGGCACCTCCGCCAGCAGGGGGCGCATGTCCTTCTCCCAATACTGAGTTCTGAGCATCCTGCTAAGCCCTCAATGAGAAACGAGGGCAGATTTTACCAAGTAGAGATAATAGGCACTCAGTATTTCATTTATCACGTGCAAACTGTGTGTGAATGTCATGTACACTGGACCTCACGTGGAGGCCCAAGTTTTATTTAAATAACAGTTTCAGTGGAGCACATGGAGAACATAAACTCTCATGTGAAACAAATCCAATATTTAGTTATCAGAAACTGTACGGAAACTGTAATTAGTTAAAGCCTCATTCTTTTTCTTTCCCAAATAAGCCATGAAGCAATATTATTTGTACTTAAAAAGTAAGGTTTTAATGAGTGTCACAAAGCGCTGTTTTATGTAACTATGAAGGATATTATATAGTCCAAAACAGCAAAAGTCACATCATAAAAATATTCTTAGCTCTCTGTAACCTACATTTACTGCAACAGACAGCAGCCCTCCTATTTCACAAAATGCAGAGTAAACTTTTTTAGGTGTAAAACCACTTCAATGAAAGGCCAGGAACTAGATATGAACAGTTTGAAAAATACGTATTTTTAAATTAAATGATATTGATACGTTTTTGCTCTTCAACATCCTTGAACCCTGAACTTTGGTCAAAAACTCAGATATTAAATGCCTATATTCTATGTAATTACCTGCAGGAAATCAACTTGAAATGGAAATATTCATGAAAATGAACTATTAGGCTATAAGCAGGCATTCAAAACGGAGTGTAAGTTTAAGATAATTTTACCAATGTTAATTTTGCTATGAATATCAAGCACAATTTCATGGAATCATTACAGAATAAAGGAATGCAATTCTTTCTCCATCTTTTTCCAGATGCTTGTCTTTGGATGTTACTGGCTTTTTACTTTTAATATTGAAAAATGAAACTACTTTACTTGGTTCTTTTGAGGAATGACTGAGATTAAGTGAATGAAAGTGCTTGTAAACGAGAGAGACAAATAATAAATGTGATTACATGGAAGGTACTAGAAGTAGCAGTAGAAATAAGAGATTGCCTGATACAATTTCCACATTCGAAATTAAAGAGAGAGAGGCAAGAAACGTGACTTGCCTAAAGTCACTCAGAGATGAGATAGGAAACTGAATCTTGCCCTCACTTCCCTAACTTTTCCATTTTCATCTGTGGATTCTTTTACAAGATACCATGATCCTAGAGAGAAGATTGGTATTGTGATTTTTATGATAATACCTTTCAATAGAGCCCCTTAACGTTTTAACTGGGCACATTACTGCTCAGCTAAAGGATGATTTTTTCATAGCTTCCCCCAGACATCCGTGTAGCCAAGTGACTAAGCTCCTCCCCAGAGGTGGGACGAGCATATTGTGGAACTTCGGTAAAGTTTCCAGAAAAAAAGTACAAACAATCTTCTTATGTCTTTCTTCTGCTCTGCCGTTTGGAACATGGAGATACTGATTGAGGTTCTAGAGCAATTCTGGATGAAGCTAATGAGAATGACATGCTACCCTTTGGCCAAGTAGGAAGCTGTCATGGGCTTCCTGGAGACCATGAAGAAGCCATAGCAGAACTGGGTTGCCGCTTCTGGATTATTTTACTGGAAAAAAAATTGAAGTTTTATATCGCTCAGTTTTTCTTATGTGGGGTTTTTCGTTTTCATGCTGCTGCAACTTCTCTAATTGAAAAGTGAATTAAATGAAATGTAGGGATTGCATTAAAAGAAGAGAGAAAATGGGTATTGGGATAGGGAATTAAAACTTTCTGACACATTAATTTAATGAGCTCCCTATATATTCATTCAATCCTTTATTAGAAATTAACAAAATATTTATCAGAGATTCACTGAGTACCAATCAATCTGCTGCCTGGCCTGAATCTCAAGCTGAGTAAAGGCAGCCTTATGAGGTGCTGGACCACAGTAACACAAACCAGTGTAATTGACGTGTGATCTGCAAACGGCCTGTTACCCATCTACAAAGAAATACGTATGGAAATTGAGAGTGCATCTTAATTTCTGTTGTAGTTTGGCAGAGTAATTTACATCTGTTAAATCCTACAACAAATTGTTTAGGCATATATTTCATGGTTTTAAATGGCAGTTTTACCAAATTTTTCTTATATTTAACAAAGTATTAGTTCAAGATGGTGTGCAAATAAAACAAAAACCCAGTGTGAAGATACAAACAGCAGAGACAGTGTTGAATGAGAACACGTTTGATGGTGAGGACCCTATTCAGACTTCCTGAAGTGTGAGCAGAATCACATTTTGAGGATGTGTATGAGCTTAGCTGAATCTTTCGTGTCAGATGGATGACAACCCAACATGAGTGATTTGATAGTCCTTCAAAAAGAGAAGTTCAAAAAGAGAAAATTTTAGCCTTCATCAAGCAAGAAGTACCCAGAATAATTGTGGCATCAGGCTTCCCAGCTTTTTTGTGTCTCCACCTACACTGAAATCTTTTGTCTCCTGTGATTGTTGCTTCCATGTCTCTGCTTGGGGCAGAGAGTTTCACACACTTTTCTAAAGCTGCAAGGTACATTATTATGGTTTTTAGATGTATTGGTTGCTGACTACTGGCCAAAAGTGCTTCTGGAAGTATTTTCTTTCTTCTCTTATTTCTGGTGTCCTCTTTGGGCTAATGCTAATTTTCTCGTTGGATCTCACTTAAGGCTGGAAATAGTAGGCAACACATTTCAACGTCCTAATTTTTTTCCCTTTTTACCCAGCCCCCTAACGCTATGGTCATGAAGGGCCCATTACGTGAGTCTAAGATACAACAGGTATTAGAGCATCTACATTTATGTGACAGGATTGACTACTTATCTTTCTTAACTTTCATGTCTTACCAGCTTTATTTTCTGGCAGGTCTCTTTCCCCACAGAGAACAGATCTGGCCGGGGAGTGGGGAGTGGAAGACAGAGGGTTAAAAAAAAAAAAAGAACCCTGAATGGACCAGTTTAACTGCCCCTGGACTAATGAACTTTCCTGAAAAGATAGGTTACTTCAGTTACCCTAAGTCATATCCCCATCCCAGAGGTGGGCAACGTCAAGCTGAAGCAGGGTCTCAGAGTGATGTAGGGTAGGGAAGGGCGTGGGATAGACTGACAAAAATTGGGGGAGTTCCCAAAACAGAGGCTTAACTTCAACTCAAGAGATGTAATGAAACACAAGGTAATTGAAAGTACTATAAACATTAAGCATTTACGAGTTATCATTATGCATTTACAAGTTTTCACTTTTGTTGTAATATAAATTTTTACATATTTGTTTTAATAATATGGATTAATGCATGAGAAAAATGAATTTCAAATTTAACCTTTTCCAAAAAAAATTTTTTTTGAAGCTTTTGCATGGAAAACATAACCAGGAAAAGAGCCACAGAAAAAACTGAAAGCAAGTCTTTGGCTAAAGGTCTCTCATGTCAGTCTCCATCCTGCTTATCTCCAAAGCTGAAAATTGTTAACTTACATTAATTCAGCACTGTATCACTACAAAAGCCCTGTATATACGACAATCATATTACCTGAGCATAAGGAGAGATATATTTCCCACATTTTAATTGTTTATATGATTTTTAGTACTTTTTTTCCATAGGAACCCAAACAATTTAATAAGCAAGTCTGAATAGTGATTGCATGTGCCGCATACCTAGAAATTCAGGCATGGGCTAAGGCTGGGCAGAGGCAGTTAAAAAGCGGGAGCTGTGAGCTGCCGTGGACTGGATATTTGGGATGTGTGCTGGATATCACAGAAATAAAAACTCATCCATTTTTCAGTCCAGCCACTGGCTGGCTGTGGTAAGCAGTGTGCAAGGTCCTGTGGGCATATTAACTGGCAAAGCTTAAGCCCAGCTTCGTACCCTGCACTCATAGAATAATGAATAGAGATGAGTGAGTCTAGCATCAGTTATTTTCCTGGAAAACATCAGCTATTTTTTAAATGTTTGGAAATAGCAAATCCTTGATTAAGACCAAGAACAATCACCCTCCTAATGTCTAGACCCAGGCATATTGTAATATGGAATTAACGTATCATTTCTGATTCATTTAATCTTATCTCATCACAATGTTATAATAACAGTGCTATTTTATAGGTCAAATTGCTGTTCAGCTTTTAAATTAGGCATTTAAAAGAATCCAGAAATAACATTTTAACCAGGTGTAAAAACAACTTGAAATCTGCATGGTCCAAGCTAGTTGAAAACATGGATTTCATGATTTCACATGGGCTCCATACCGCACATTCCTCTGTAACTACAGGACATAATCTTGCCAATCAACGGTAGGGATCTCCCTCAGGATCTTACCTTTACAACTTGTATAATGCCTATGTACACTACAGTCTAATTATTATAAAGATTTGGCTGTTTAAATAGTAAATATTTACCCAAATTTTCCCCATAAATAAATTACTGTCTGGGATGTTAGGCTCCTTGGGACATCCATAAAATATTTCAGGGATCTCTGGTTCATTTAGTAAAATAGTTCACTCCAAGATACACAAGTACTCTGGAAAGTGGCATACCTTAGTTACTGTTGGGCAGTAGTATATATACTAGCAGGCATAGGAAGTGATTCTATTCTTCAAAAAAGCTCTCAAATTCCAAAATTACTGATTTTCTGTCTTTCCAGTGATAGGTAGGAGAACTAGACCATTTAATGAATGTTATTAAAAGTATATTAATATGGGGTATGTTTTATGGTAGAAAGAGTAATTCTGAGCTGATCCCAAATTATGTTACTGTCACTGAATGTAGATTAAATTGCCTTGTAGGATTTATACAGGTAAAGGAAAGGCCATTGCAAGTAGTAAAAAAGAAATGTTTCTGATGCATTCATTCATTGTGTATATGCATCATTCATTCAAACTGGGCAGTCAACAAGCGCTTATTGATTTTCTACAATAAGCGCTTGTTGTGTGTTTGTCAACATGCTTTGGAGACACACATAGAAGTAATGAATTATAACAAATTGTGATAGGATTTAGGAGAAATGTATGGTATTATAAGGAAACAAATAACGAGAACTGAATGGTTCAGAAAAGTCTTCATAAAATGATGACATTTTGCCGAACCTTGTGAAATTTGAGTAGGTTGTCAGCAAGGATGTGTGAGAAAGGAATTCCACTAAGGTACTAACATCTGCAGAGGCTTTGCAGGTGAGGCATACTGGAAGAGCAGGCATGCAAGTTCTTTGATGAATTCATCAATGTCCAAGTCCATAAAATGAACTCCCTTGCTCTATGTCTGTGATTTTTATCTAAGCCACTGTGCTGGAGAATTTTACATTGAGGAACCAGTCAAAGAAGAGGGAGAAAATTGGGATTTTATAGAACAAGAGAGTCATCGAGGAAGAGTGGATTTGGGATTTATCCCACACAGGGGAGGGTGATCTTCTGTGGTTAGCCCAGGAACACAAAATAGAGGGGGTAGCTTTCTTACCTTTGCTGTTTTCCCAGAGTGCTGGGCTCAGACAAATTTTTGTCAGTCCCTAAGACTCTGGGATATTGACCTAAAGTAGTAAAACTCTAACAGACAAATATCAGATGACCTGCAGATATTAAAAAAAAAAAAAATCCTAGTCCAGGGAAATAAAAGCAATTACTGAAAACAAATAAAAACAAAAGAACCACAGAACTGAAGACATAAAATTCTATATTATCATTTGAAAAATCCTGATTGAAAAATATAATTCACATATCTATGTGTGTGTATATATATATATATATATATATATATAAAATCATGCATTAGTATGAAAGCGATACAAATTTTGCAAAACATTATGACGCTTATTAATTTTACATTTGTCAAAATTATTTCAGAATTATATACAGACTTCTTTCATGAATGCAAGGACATGAAGGAATTTTAGTGTTTTGAACAGTGCTTGAACTCAGTAGTGAAACAATATATGTGGTACAATGAAAAAAATAATACTTTTTCTTTAACATTTAATATTGAGAAAACACACTAAGAAACATACGTTAATAAATGTCTGCATGCATGCATGAATTAAAGAATGAAGAAATTTGAAATTTAAAAATTTGAGGGATATATATACTTATATTTTTAAATTATGAATTAGAAATAGAATATTACCTCTGCATTTTAAAATTTAGTCTTAAATTTAATTTCTATTCTGCTCATTTCAGAATGGCAACTGGTATAAATTTAGAGGGGAATATCTAGCAACCTTATGTACATGTGTGTATACAAGGATAGATAGATAGATAGATAGATAGATAGATAGATAGATAGATGATAGATACTATAAAACAAGAAACTTCACTTGCCATCTGGTTCTATAAGGATTAAGTCATTAACCACTGCAGTTGCTGACCTACAGTTATACCCTGAAAGGAACTGAGGATGAAGAAGAGATAAGGCACTCTGTGTTCTGGGAAAACAGGTAAAACAGAAACATAGATAGTTTGATATATTTCAGGGGAAATTTCTAATGAACCCGGATTCTAGCATCTTCCCATACTTAGAAAAGCACTAAAATCATTAACTGAGGTATCTATTCCTCCTGACTGGCAGTAACCTTCTACTGAGCTTGCATGTGCTTCTTAGCCAGCACCGCATGTATACTGGCCTGGCCCCCTGCCTCTTCAGAGCTGAGAGGCTGTCTCCCAGACTACAGTCCTCAGTATGACACTGAATAAAACTCAACTCACAACTCTTTTTGAGTCTTTTTTTTCCTCGTCCACTATACATACCTACATACATGTTTAGAGATCGACGTGTGTATACGTATGCATACATACATATATACATACATGTAGTTTGTACAGTAGATCGTTTGTTTGATAGGTGCTCTGAATAATTATCTCCCTTGACCATCCTTTTCTGATAATTTGCAGGTTAGTTCGTACTCCTCCCCAATTCCCATCTTGCTCAGATTTCCCTGAATTCCTATATTCTTTCTTTAGATATGCTAATATATTTAATAATTTAGAGTTAAAGCCTGCTGGCCCTGGGGGCTTTCAGTCTCTTTAAATTGAATTGTCTTCTCTACATGTTGATTTTACAGTTCAATCTCCCAGGACAATTTTATTTCCCTCTTTTACTGGTGCTTGGGGGATTCTTCATGTCTAACTCTTGCGCCAGTTACAGCATGTTGGCATAAAAATTCATTGTGTGTTTGAGGAATAGCAAGTAGCCTCCTGGAATTACAAACCAGAGGTACTGGGGCAGGAGGGAGGAAGGAATGGGAATATTATGTCAAGGACTTATTCAAGGACAAAGATCCTTTGTCATGAACATTTGGCACTAGTATATATTGGGCTTGGTCAAGTCAGGGCACTCCTGTAGTGCACAGCATAAGGACATTCATCTTTACTACATTGTCAAAGCTCTAATCCAGCAAATCCAAGGTTACCTTGCATTTAGCTCTACAGAAGTTCATTATCTGTCATGATCTTCTTGTGGAGGTAAAGCTAAAAGTCATTGCTCTTATTATTATTATTACAATTTTTTTTTTTAGAACTGTGACATTTTATGTATGTCTTTTCCCTCCACTCCATTGTTTTTTAAGCATTAGGGACACTCATTTCCCAATGACGGTAGCTTGAGGACAATGCTCAGTGTAATCGAAATAACTTGATGATCAGGTAGATAAGAAATAGCTTTGTCTTGACTTTCAACATGTAACTTAGACTATGGCTCAAGGAATAGTTCATAAAAATCTTAAAAATAAGAACATTAAATGAATGGATAAATCATAAAAGCACTGAGAATCTAAATTTTTCTCAAAATATTCATTGGTATTTTTATGGAATACAATAACACAAATATAAGTTAAATTTATTTTAATCATAGTCAAGATTTTTGTATGATTAAGGACAGGTGCTTAGAGTAGTTCTGAACTTTAAAAACTAAGTATTTACATGAAAACAAAGAGCCTCCTTTAGGGGATTGAAATCGACTGAATAAATCCACTGCCATTTCTAGTAGATGGAAGGAAAATTCAGTAACTCAGTCATTCCATATGATCAACCTGGTAAAAAACTCTGAAAGAGCTTTACTAATTTTTACTTGAAGAAGTATGTGATGGATGGAGGGACGGAGAACACCCACATCTATTACCTTGAAAAGCGTTTGGAGTTGCAACACGGATTCCTTGCCGTTAGGATTCAACAATCATGCCAGTGCAAGAAATGAAGAAAAAACCGTGCGAGACACACAGAACATCAGTAGGAAGGAAGGAAGAAGAAGTATTTCTCCAAGTTCAGTTAGAGCCAAGAACGCACTCCAGTGAAAATATGATTGTGAGGGTCTGTACTGATTATTTTTCAATGACTTTTACAGTAATGTTTTACATTTGTATAGAAAAAAAAGGTGATTTCAACAACTGCGAGCGCTAGACTCAGTCTGGGTCCCTAAAATCAAGCTGTTCTTTCCGCTTCTCACACAGGGAGTAACAGTAAAGCTTCTGAGGAATTACTTCATTGACAATTCAGTTCACGATGTGCAAAGAGGGGTACAATTCAACTCACTCTGCTGTAACTATATTGACTCGAGTTTTGCAGCAGCAAAAACAGCTTGTTTTTTTTTAACATCTTTATTGGAGTATAATTGCTTTACAATGCTATGTTAGTTTCTGCTGTATAACAATCAGCTATTGTATACATATATCCTCATATCCCCTCCCTCTTGCATCTCCCTCCCACCCTCTAGGTGGTCACAAAGCACCGAGCTGATCTCCCTGTGCTATGCAGCTGCTTCCCACTAGGTACCTATTTTACATTTGGGAGTGTGTATATGTCACTGCTACTATGGATAAAGAAGATGTGACACATGTATCCAATGGAATATTACTCAGCCATAAAAAGAAAGGAAATTGAGTTATTTGTAGTGAGGTGGAGGGACCTAGAGTCTGTCACGCAGAACAGCTTGTTCTTGTGTAGACTTAATGACGCAAAATAACACCAATAACAGATACATTGAGAATGAAAGTGTCAATTTCATATAGTTTCTTTTCCTCATAAAACTGCACTTATAGGCCATCTGATACATTTTATTTCTCAGTGATACAAAATAATATGTAAGATTCAATAGAGCATCATTGAGCCCCAGCAAAGGCAGAATAAAAATAAAACCTCTGTCAAAACAAGATAGTTTGAAACTTATTTTCTCTGTGTCTTAGTTGCTCCCCAGATTTAAATTTGTTACCCCAAAAATAGAAAGAAAAGAAGAGGAAAAAGAGGAATTATTGGCACTTTCTTGATAACATCATGGACTCACACACTTTAATTTTTTTTTTAATTTGAAAATCTAGAGCAAAATTTAGATGTATTTTGAGTATTAAATACGTGCAACTTATAAAAATTTTAATACTCAGTGATGATGAAGATGAATGTGTTACACACTCTCCTTAGAAGGGTATTTTGATATATTTGTTGCAAAAATAATTGCCTTATGTATTTTTAAAGCGATACAAATCTAGAAATGCATCCTAATTAAAATTGAAATGCAGATCAATAGTTACTGGATAAGCTTCATTAAAGAATTACATATAAAGGTGAAAACCTATAATTTACATGTCAAATACTAGAAGGATCACAAATTAAATTAATTTATATAATTTCTGGAATTTTAATTTTTAAAAAAGTTTCCTGAATTAGGTAACTATACTAATTAACTACCTATATTTCTTCTCTCAATTTCCATTACACCTATTAATAAAACCTGTCAGTGTCTGTTCTAAATGGTTACTAAACTGCAGATGAATGCTGCTGCTTCTTTTTCTTCTTCCTCTCTTTCTCCTTCCCCTCCTTTTTCTTCCTTGCTAAGATTTCAATCTTTTCTTTTAGCTTTCCTAAAATAAAATGTTTCAATAATTTTATTTAGTAACTTCTTGATTGCTAAAGGCTTAGGTTGCCTCTGATAATGCAGTATAATAAACAAAGGTGTAAAGGATGTCATATATATAAAACATGTGTGTGGGGGGGTGGGGGGGTGTATAGTATGGACTTAATTCTCTACTTGAGTTACATCCCTAAATGTGGAATTGCGAAGTGAAAATTTTTAGAGTTTTTGTTGTAAATGGCTAACTGCTCTTTCAGAAATGCTGTGACAGCATACTCTACCACCATCATAGGAGTACAAATCTCTTATTGACTTTTCAATTCTTGTCCTGAACCCTCCATCTACTTTTTCTTAATCTAATCATGAAAACTCTTATCACGTCCCATTTTATCTTTCAGCTTTATTTACAGTGATTTTTGTCACAGCTTTAAACTTTTTATAAAGTCAATGTCTTCCTTTAGAGATGTTGTGGTTTTAGAAGTTTTGTCATCTCAAAAAAACATTTTTGAAAAATCCCTACATTTGTGTTACATTATTTCAGATTTTACATGTACACCAATTTCCTGTGGAACTTATTTTGATGTCAGATATATATCAGGAATTTAAGTATGCTAGTTCCAAATGATTAACGGTTGTTCCATTGTCTTTTCTTAAATAATCTTTCTCTAATGGCCTACTTGTCTCACTAGCATCGTATTTTAAATTCTTAATTATAATTTAGCAAGCTTCTGACCTCTCTAAAATATGTGAGTATTCTACCTCAGTGGTACTTAATCTTACCAGATCAAATTGTTTCTTGTAATATTCCCTTTACAATCCTGGAATGAAAGCAATATTTAATATAACCTACTACACACATATTTTTTAAAAATCAATAAACTGATAAAATTCTAATATAAATGAAAAAATAGACTCATATTAAAATTATATATGTATATATATAATTATATATATAATTATATATATAAATATATATATATATATTTCAGTGCTTCAGCCCTCCTATCCTAACGGCCATAGGAAGTAATTAGAATCTTACATCTACTTGAAATGAATAAGATAGGTATGAGAAGAGAAGGAAAACACATTTAACTTAATATTGTCAACATTTCCTTTAATTTATGTACACACACACACACACACACACACACACACAGAGTTGATTCTCATCATCCGTGGTAGGTATGTTCTATAAAGTTCCTGTGAACACTGAATTAGTGTATACTAACCTATTGCCCCTAAGGGACATGTAAGGTTAGGTTCCTGCAACCCTCTGAGAACAAAGTTTTATAACTGAAACCCCATTTGTGTTCTATAGGTTTGCTTGTCAATTTCCTTGTAAGACGAGCCAGTCTCACCAACTTTGAAAACCTGCTCTTACACATAACCTTTCCTGTATAACCCTTAAGCAGGCATATTAAAAATTATTTCACAGACTCCTGATCTGTCTTACCTGCCTCATATATATTTTATGTGTTTATTAATTTAATAAGCAAAACGCAGTGAGCCAACTGCTTTGGTCATTTACACTTTCTCACTCTAATTTTGTATGTCTAGCACACAACTGTTTACTTATTTTATTTCATCTTTGGTGAAGTGTCTGTACAGTTACAGCATCTATAAGAAACTTTTTCAGTAAATATCTTAATGCACCATCTCTATAAATCAGGACAACTCTGATGTATTTGTGCCTGTCTATTCAACTACCACTAAAAAGAAAATTTACAAAATGACTTTTTATAAAAGAAAATTGTAATGATGGTTAAAGGCATTCTAATAATAAATTACTAAAAACTAGATTGAGGAAAGTCTAACCAATAGATTAGAAAAAATCTCAATAGTAGTTAAAAAAAAAAGCCAAAATCTTGAAGAAATGATTTTAGGTAAAGAAGCAACATAATTAAGAAAATCTAACCGGGAAAGAGTTTGGTAGAGAAGAACAATTTTAAGTATATAAAATTGATGAAACGGAATTTTGTTTTTACTTCACTTGTAATTTAAATTATAGAAAACTCTCCTCTGGTAGTAGGCAAATAAGCATGCAAATACCATATAAATTGTTTAAGTCTATCTGTAAAATGTAAAAGTTATCCTTAGCCTGATCAGTCTTTTGAAATGTGTCATACGCCACGAACCATTCAGCATAAAAATTACATGCAAAAATGAGGCAATTGTTCAGATAATTGTTAATGAAAATATATTTGCTGCATCTGGATAATTTAATGCAAGATATAAAAGACTGATTTTTTTGGTGGGGGAAAGATTATAGATATTTGACAATGGACATTTGATGCTTATGGACTTTGTAGAGGATTTAAGAAAACATTTTGTTAATAGTTAACGAGTCTCAGAAAATCCATTGGCACTGAATGTGATAAAGCTTTCTGTGACATATGATAAGATCTTTATGCGCAGGTGGACACATTTCATTATACTTCCTTGCTATCTGAACTCACAGAGAACAAAACCCACTTGGGCGTGCTCATGGAACCAACAAATGGAATCAATCAAAAGACTCACATAGCATCTACAAACATCAGAGAATACAAACAAAGAAAGTGCAGGCAAATGCATCTCAAGGGCTCTGTTTGCAGAGGTCTGGCCTCTCCAAGATCCAGACATGCTCAGTGCACTAGGTAGAGAAGCCTTCTTAATGCACTGCCTAATGGCTCGGCTCTTCATACCCGACACACGCCATTACAGCGCATATGTTATACTGCCTGTGTACAGACTCCAAGCTAGAACTGAAGCAACGATCACACTCCCAACTCAAACAAACTTAAAAATTAATGCTGCGAAGGGGAGAAGTGTATTCTGCATCTCCATGAGCTAGTATCTGTGCCAAATTCAAGGACTATCAGAGGGGCAATGAAGAAGCATTGTAGGAAATAGAAAAGAGAAAAAGCTCCTTTAGAGTTGAGTACTTTAATGGAGGGAAGAACACTTTCTATCCAACAGTGTACTCACAGTCATGTATGGGAGTCACAGGTGTGCCCTCAATCACTTACTCAATCCCTTGCAAATTGTTGACCTTTACAAAATTGAAGGCAATTCTCTAGTCAAGGTGAAGTATAAGTAGAGGTGTATGAAATGGCCCCTGATTTCAGTGAGTTTGGAGGCTTGTAGGGAAATCAAGACACATGCTTAGTGTTAATAATACAAGGTGACATCATTACACAAGAATTTTTTAGAGTAGGAAAACGTGCTATTTAAGTTTACAGGTGGAAAAATGAAGAATAAATCTTTAACATGATAATGCCCTTTTTCACTATTTGTAATATAGTATTTTGCCCACAAAATAAAACAAAGCAAAAAATCTAAAATTATGCATGTACCATATCTTATGGAATAAATTACGATACGGTTAAGAGACCCGAAAATGTCGATATCGCTAATAAGTATGTGTTTGTTCCTTATAGAAGCACATATTTAGCCAGTATTTCTAATCGTATGGCGGTGATGTGTAAATACTACCAATTACATCATAACGCTGGTCGTACGTGTACCATTGTTTGGGTTTTCAGTAAAAGAATGACAACCAGGAGGAAAAATGGATGGTGCTAAACTATATTGTGCTGCCTATTGGGAATTTTACACGGTGTTCAAAACCTTTCACTGGTTTTCAAATGTAATTACTTTTTTCAATTCCATGGTTCACAAATGCATAAGTACCCAAGTATGTGATTCTATTCAATCCATGTGATTTATAAAAAGTCCTAGTGTTACAAGATTCAGGTTTCGGAAACATTCTACCCGATATAACTTGAAAAAGCTCTGGAGGTACAAATATACTTAAGAGTCTCAAAAAGACTCATTCTCTTTTAAGGGCCTATATGAGGCACGGGCTCAGTGTATTTGAATATATTATTACCTTCAGCTCATATCTTCTTACCTTTTTAAAAAATTTTATTGAAGTAGAGTTGATTTACAATGTTGTGTTAATTCTTACCTTTTAATTCTTGAAAAAGTCAGATGTGTGTTATTACAGAATAAGATATGGAAAATCTGTGTTAAAGAAAATTCATATATGTTTATCCACCAAAAATTATTTAAGTTTAAATGCATGTACTTATAATATTAAGTTCCCTTTTCTCTCTAACAATATAAATCTTTTTAAACAATTTTAGTGGAGACTTTAATAGGATGCTATGCACAGTGGTGTTTATTATTACTTACAAGAATATATTTTTGCATTCATATGACATTCTTTCTTCACAATTTATACTTCTATGGTTATTTTAATTTGAGAGGAAGAATGAAGCAGTATCAACAATCATTAAATCCAGCCACCATATTTTTGCTTAAGTTCAGGAAAGAGAAACCTCTTAGGGCAACAGACAGATTCCCCAAATTATTGTATGTGATTAGGCAAAGATGAGCAGAATTGTTTTTGTCTCACTGTAAAAGACGAGTGAAGCTTTAATTAATTTACTGCCATTGAACTTCTAGGAAATTATAAATCTTTAGGAAAGCAAAATCTTTGAAACACTTTCATTAGGATAGATTCTCAGAGACATTAAGCAAGAGAGACAATAACTGAAAAACATATTAGTAGTTTTCCCCTTTGTGCTGGTGTTTTGGACTAGAAGAGAAGTAAGACTGCTTATCGCATGCTTATTTCTTCCCAGATTGACTCTTAACACTACAGAATAGGTGTCGTTGATTCCATTTTACAGAAGAGGAAACTGAAGTTTTGAAAGCAAAGTAACAGAATCAGATTCATGCAGAAAAGGTGGAATTTGGATGTAAGGACATTGTGATTATACCTGTCTTAATCACTTACACAAACCCAAAGGACTTTATTAGGGTAATAAAAAATAAGGGGTCATGGGGAAGTGCTGGGCAGAGAACTCCAAGAAGAGAGGATCTAAGAAGATTACATAGAAAGTTGAGGCACCTGCAACTGAAGTGTGAACTTTCTCAGAAATGCCAAGACAAGGAGGCATGGAGACCATCTAGGAGAAAGGAGTACGTAGAATAGCACTTGCCTCTACCCTGAGTCCATGAAAAGTCTGGTATTGTAAATAAAGAAAGCAGATTACATTCATAAGGGAGGTTTTCTTATCTAGAACAAACAGGAAATGAAGCCATTCCTCTGGTAACTTCCTTAGCAGGAGAACACGTTCAGAGATGAGAAGTAGATTCCATCCCCTGTGCCATCTTTGCTCACTTGGTGGTTGAGAGCATGAGTGGAAAAGATTGAAGCTTTCCACTCTAGAACTAGATAAATCCATTGACCTTTAAAAGTTCTTGGGAAGAGATATTCAGTAAGAATAAATTGATGATGATGACTCTCAAATCGTTTTGATATATACAGTATGCAGTTAAATCTATGCATCTGACACCTTTAATAGAGAAGATGTTTGTGTTGTTGAACTGGGTGATTCTTATATTGCACTGTTCATGTGTATCTCCAGAGGCACTCGCAGATATCTGAGCCACCTTTCCCACGGTTTCAGTAAAAAATAAGGGTTGGACTCATGAGCCTGCATTTTAGAAGGGCTTAGGACATTCCATTTCAAGCATGAATTAACAGAATAACAATATTGAGGAACACTGTTTTAATATTTTTCCTCTTAAAATGAGTCAAAATACATACAACAACCAAGAAAACTCAGCAGCTCTCTGTTGACCCCATATATCTTCCTCCACCTGCTAGCATTTCTTTGTTCTCTTTCAAAGGAAAATGAAAACATTCTTGAAGGATTGTCTTCCCAGGTTGGTCCCTTTTCTCACATTCCACTCACTGTTAATCAATTCTAGTTTGATTTCTGACTTCACTGCTCTATTGAAATCCTCTAGTCAAGCTCTCAACAGGGCACTTGTTCTTAAATTTTTTGAATCCAATTGACATCTCCTCATGAAACCTCTCAAGGCATGTCATAGTTTTGACAATGTCTCCTTTCAAAAACACGTTTCTCTGTTTGTTTTATGGAAACTATATTCTGTTACTCTCTTATTTCCCCATCAGGTTAAATTTATTCCTTGTCTAATTTTCTCTGTTTACTTCCTATCTTTTATCTATAAATGATATTGTTATTTCATATTCTATAATTTCTGAAAATGAACCATCTTTGCAACCACAATGTAAAGGCACAGCTTATTCTTATATTTTATATGTAAAATAGAATACAGAAATGTATATGATAAAGGGTTTTTAATAAGTCTACTAATGAATACTATGCCCATGTTTACAGTACTCACATAAATGTCATATGTGGTACTAAAGAGTTGCTTATTTATGATTATTCTTTCTTAAAGGATCACTAATATTTTGTGGATATAAACCAAATTATTCTACATCCTTTAGACATTTCTTAGTATAATTTTTTAGGCATATTGTTGGCTCTGTGAAGTTTCTAGGGTTTGTAGATATGTATAAGATCCTTCAAAAAGGAAATATATCATGATGGAACAAATTCAGGCTTTACATTCAGAAAAACCTAACTTTTCTTCTTGAATACCTCCTTGAATACCTTGGTATATAAATCTGGAGAAGTAACCTGGGCTCCTTGAATCTGATTATCAGTATTTGGAAGAAGGAGGACATTACAGTTTCCAGTAAGGACATTGTCTAGAACAGAGAGAATGTATGCATAGAAATTATCCAGCTCATGAAATGTCAATAAGCAATCACTGTCATTACCATTCATCACTCATCAGGAATGTTTTAAAAGAAAAGGAAAGGTTAAATAACAATTAGCTAGGTCACTAGTGGTGGGAACAAGACAGATTCCAACCAGTGGTGAAAAAAATACACCACAGTTGCTGGAGCACCCCCAATCGACCAGGAAGTAATCGAATTTTCACTGGGAGTACTATAACAATATCTTCTTTTCTGAGTACCTTCTCAATCTGTATGCAATCACTCATTTGCTCTGTGGTCTTGGGCAAGAAAACAAACCTCTCTGGGTCTCAGTTTTCTCATAGATAAAATAGAGTTAATAGTCATGTTATGGTTAAGGTTAAATTATTTGATTCACGAAAAGTAGTTAGTCTAGTATCTGGGAAATACTGTGTGCTTAATACATGTTAGCTATCCTTGTTCTTATTATAATTATGGGTTGAGCACTAAGCCATATTCCTTATGTACACTGTCATTAATTCTCACTGACTTTCTATAGAAAAGTAATTTTTTCCCCATTTCAAGATGAGAAAATTGAGGTGTAAAGAGACCAAGCATTTTACTCAGGAACATAGAGCAAAAAAATAACAGAGTTGGGATTTGAAGCTAAGTCTGTATTATTTCCAAGCCTGTGCTAATGAATTCTCAGGGTAACTTGTTATTGTTATAAATGTCAATATTCAGCCCTTTAAATAACTTCTTTAAACTTTTGCGATCATGTGTCCTTTTCAGTATTTAAAAATACACATATCTACTCTTGAGGCTTAGGAACTACAAGTACAACTGTCGCCTCATTTAATCTTCACTCACAACCATAACTTAGGAACGTGGTGTAGTGATTTCATTTTGTACATGTGGAACTGAAGCTTGGATGAATTAAGTGACTTTCCCACAGCTGGATGATTGTAGTTGTAATGAAAACATCAATAAAAGCTACAACTTAGTTCCATATTGTCAAACATTTTACTAAAAGTTTCCAGACATTAACTCATGTCACACTTCTAATGAAGTTTGTCAAAGGATGAGTCACACTTTACAGAGAAAGGAACAGACAGAATCAAGACTCAGATCTGGATTTGCCTAGTCGCAATGCCCCTGCTTTCACAGTTTTGCAAAACGGCTTCCTGCCTACGTCTTTGAGACTCAAAACGTCCTGTAGCCCAGCCCATAGATAGGCTGATTCTTGCTTGGAAAATTTTAGGGACAGGTATTAAACCGTCAGCATCTTGGGTCATAAACTAACTTCAGTGTGGTCCCCATAGAAAGTCTGATTTAGAGCACCTCTCCCTGTTAATGGGCCTTCCGAGAAGAGTCAATTGCCTATGGCCTGCCAAGTACTTAAATGAATTAACTTGCTGGATGAACTTGTTTTCTAATGTCAAGGTGTCCTGGAGGGAGAAATGAGGTAGAAAATGATAATGCTTAACCCTTGCATAAAAGCTGTCACAGTGACATTAGACCCTATCTTAGAGCAATGGTTTAAAGATTTGGGTTTAGAGATTAAGTGAAATAGTGTCACTTACTGTTCTTTCCATGAAAGACGAAGGTGATAGATAACTTTTTACGGGCAAGGGAGAGAAATACAAGAAAAGAGGAAAAAATAACTTCTCTATTACATTGACGCATAACAGGATGAGTCTTTTTAAACCTGAGAATACCAGCACTGAAAAGCTGGTTGCAATCTGAGACATTTAGTAAGACCATTAATTTTATATTTCATGCTTTCTAATTGACTTACTGATGCTATAAATTTGGCTAGGCACCATAAATTTTAAAAATTAAAAATACCGATGGGATTTTATTAGTTAAAATGCTTGGACCATAAGGGCCTCTCTCTAAGTGTTTTCTTTCCCCTTGTACTAAAGTGAAGTAGTTTTTCAGATAAACATCAAAATGGTAAATTGCAGTCTCTTTTTCAGAAACCTTTTCTCTAACGTCTCTGTGTACCCTGCCTCAATTTATATTAAATCAAGTCCACTTTCTCTAAAGGCGTAGTTTGCTAAAAGCACTCGGGGAAGGACCAACTTGTAAAATGAAAGAAACTATTCATTACTTTCAAGTGTAAGTTCGAATAGCATTGAGAAAATGCACTAAATTAGGGGTGAAAAGTCAACATACACACAGCTAACAGCTCGTCTTCATGTTAGCAAAAAGACTTTTATATTCTTTTCTTTGGTGTGGGGGGGTAACCAGTATTTCTTTCCCAAGTATAATGAATCATGTATATCCAAGTAGACTTTAAAATATATTCAAGTAAGACAGTTTTAGAAAATCAGTATAACACATTTTATAGGAACATTGATTGGGTAAGTAAACAAATCAAAAGGCAAAAATGGTAAAGAACTAAAGTGGAACTCAAAACTCATAGAGGTGTCTATTCTGAAGCAAATTCGTTATACACTGTAAATACATTATAAAGAAACTGCGTGTAAATATCAATGTTGAGAATTTCTTGGAGGAACTGGGAAAGCAGACTTTCTGAGTGTGTTATGAGCCCACAGAACATGTGCATGTGCCCAAATCCTTAGGAGACAGGAAAGGGAAATGTTCCCTTATTCTGCTCCCTTCCAATGCTAATTCTATTTCATATGTCTCCGGGCTGTGCAATACTCCAAATGTGCATGATTATAGATGCATTTCAGCTGTTTTCTGCATTACAGACATGACAGGTGATGTCATCTACTTGACACACTCCAGTCGCTCCCAGCTCTAGTATAAGCAGAATTCTCTATACTAGCTCTAACTGCAACTCGTCCCTACCTCTCAGAAAAAAATACATCAGAATGAAAATGAGTTGATATTTTGGTAGGGATAACCTTACATTTACTGCAATTATTTTAAGAAGTTAAAAGGAGATGGATATTCTTAGTGGAAATAAATTATTTTTTGCTACACCAAGTGGTCAAATGTGACTCACTCCTGTGCTGGGCCACCAAAGTTGTAACCAGAGAGCTGATCTAGGGTCTTCAGCAGGATAAAGGCTGTCAGTGTCCCCTCATCCCTGCCCGCAGATGAAAACCTTAACGCTAGACTTGAATCAGGGTTAGTTTTTGAATGATAAGGGGATCTTGGCTTTGAGATATCTACAACTCAGATGTGAGGGTCAAGTTCCCCACAAAATTGGTATAGGGTCAAGTTCCCACAAAATTGGTATAAAGAGCCATGTGTTAATACTAATTTGTGTTGATCTTTATGGATAAAAGCCAATATTCATAGGTCATAATAAAACATCTTTAAACATGCATTTTTTTCCCTAAGCAAAATTGGACTACAGACATCATGATACCTAGGAGGACAATATTCCTTCTGAAACGGTCTTCCTGCTCTAGTCAGGACCATGTCCCAAGAAGATCTGTTTCCTTAAGCCACTCCTTAAAATAAACATAGGCTATGCGAGAGCAGAGACAAGTCACTAGGAAGACAGGGGAATTTAAGATAGGAAAATGTAGCAAAAGACTCCAAGCCGCAGAAACAACATTTTTTAAAAATTCAATGTCTGATGGAAATGTTCAATTTTACGCTGATTTGTTGATAAGAAAACATGTAAGGTCAAGGTCTTCAATAAAGTGACTACTGAATTTCCCAGTGCAACATATATAGTATTACAGATTATTTCCAAGAAGCTCACAATTTTTGAAAATACTTAAAATCGGCTTATTTATCATTCATGATTTAATATCTTGAAAAGTAATTACTCACATAATATAACTAAGGAAGAAAGTACATCCTAAATTTCAACAAAGAAAGATTTTTGATAAATGAGTAAGATTGTTTTAGTCATTGGTACAAAGGACACAAGTCTTTAAAATATTTCAGATGTATTATGTTTCATAAATAGTCAGCATGCATTTTATTTGCATTAAAATATTTAAACATATGATTATTTTCAGGGACAAATCTTTTACACACTGTTTTGATGGACAGCAACAATTATAGTTTAGCCCCTAAGTTCACTATTATTCACTGTTCCTTACCCTGGGCTGTTATTCACAGCCTTTAAGACTGAAAATTTGAAGCTTTTTCTCTCCAAGTTCTCAACATTACAGTAAATAAATGGAAATTCCTTCTTTGGTCCACAATTTCCTCCTATTTTACAATCCTGCGGCTATGAAGCTTTCAAGTATAAAAAGGATTTATTTCTTTAGTAGCTAGTGTAATATTTATGGTCATTCATTCACTTTTCAGCTGTGAAAATATTGGATTTAAGATCAATCCAGTTACTAGGCTGGTTTTGATGAAACTGATGAGTACGTTTTGAAAATAATTTATATAAAATATAAAAATGGGCCTTTCATTGTGTGTCAGTTTTTTGGTTGCTTCATGTTTGTTTTGTTTTGTTTTTATTTATTTTAAAAAGAATGTTTACTTGACAAGTAAATAATTATTATTTACTTAATTAATAATTAAAGAAATAATATTCTCTCCGGGCTGCTTTTTCCCTTTCCTTCTTCTTTTTGTTTTTTAATTGGAGTACAGTTGCTTTACAATGTTGTGTTAGTTTCTACTGTACAGCAAAGTGAATCAGCTATATGTATACATATATCCCCTCTTTTTTGGATTTCCTTCCCTTTTAGGTCACCACAGAGCATTGAGTAGAGTTCCCTGTACTATACAGTAGGTTCTCATTACTTGTCTATTTTATACATAGTATCAATAGTGTATATATGTCAATCCCAATCTCCCAATTCATCCCACTCCTACCTCTTCTCCCCTTGGTAACCATAAGTTTGTTCTCTACATCTGTGACTCTATTTCTGCTTTGCAAATAAGTACATCTTTGAAAGAAATAAGAAAATGTAACATTTAGGGAAGAAATAAACGTTATGGTTCAGGGAAAAGTAGACTATTTGTAATTTATTCAGAATTATTTTTCCACTTGGATTAGTTTTATTTAAAAAAACTATTAACTAGTCTTTTCAAATTGCTTTTATTTGTGGAAGAACTTACAGATAAATTTGTTATCTAGCACATTTCTTCTTTACCAAAAATTATATAATTATATGTATATACACACACACGAGAATGAGACTAAATATTCTATTAATTTATCAATTAAAACTAATAGCTATGAAGATTAACATTTCTTTAAAATTTTTTAAATGAAATATAAAATATTTCTTACTAATCTACACAGGCTAATTTTGCCTGTTCTAAGACTGCTTTTAAGATCAATTTTCAACCCTGTTTTTCATTTACATTTGCTCTCTAAGCCACAGGTCCCCGATGGTATTTCCTTCACGTACATCACTTTAGAGAACTTCCGTACCCTTTAAATCTGGGCACGATATGTATCTAATTCTAACCCATCGATTTCTCTATGAATGAATAACTCGAGACACAGAATATTATTTCATCATTGCATTTATAACATATATATAAGACTTGGAGCTCCTCAACCCCAACCACGTGTTAATCTTTTCTAATTTCACAGTATTAGCACCTAGTAGTTGCTCCGTAAGAAGCATAGTGTTGGTAATAAGGTTCCCTTGAGCTGACAGTGGGATCCACGCAGATATGTGTGTATAGATTTATGAACGGACAAATAAAGGAATGAGTGAAAGTATTTGGATTTAACCAGAGAAGAGAAATTTTACACAGAAAACAGAAATAATCTTCTAAAAGTGGTCTTAAAAAAGGTTTAATCTAGTTCACTGTGAAATCTTTTAAACTGAAATCAGATTTCTATCTCAACAACAGCTTGTCCCCTAGGCTTACTGTTCTTTGAAATGTCAGATCAAATTTCTTAGAAGGCATTTGTTTGTTTGCTGTGAGTCAGAGCGCTTTTCCTGTGCACCTGTTGTCAACCATCTTGTTTTGGTGGACAGTTGTCACCCCTTATCTGTGGGGCATGCGTTCCAAGACCCCCAGTGGATGCCTGAAACCAGGGATAGTACCAAACCCTATATATACTATGCTTTTTCCTATACATACATACCTATGGTAAAGTTGAATTTATAAATTAGGCACTGTAAGAGACTCACAACAATAATAAATAACAAAATAGAACAATTATAACAATATACTGTAATAAAAGTTATGTGAATGCAAAATATCTTGTTCTACAAATTTAATGCCTTGTCCATCTTAACTAAGCACTTATCAAGCACTGTGGCCATAACTTTTGCAGTTTAGATGGGACACCAAAACTAGAACAAATTTTTTTCCTTCTTCACAATTTCATGGATAGAAGATTAATTCTTACTGTAGATATTAGCAACCTCAACATACTTCTTTTTTTTTTTCCTGTGAAGTCTAGAACTTTCAACTTTTCACTTATAGGAAGCATTTTACAGCTTCTCTTTGGCATATCTGAATTGCTGGCATCACTACTCTTGCACTTTGGAGCCATTATTAAGTAATAAAATAAGTTCACTTGAACACTAGCACTGCAACAGTTGATCCGCTGATTTATCGAGCAACTACTAAGTGACTATGAGGCAGGATGTGCTGGACAAAGTGTTGACTGACATCCTGTACAAAAAGGAGCAGGTAACACAAGATTTCATCACACTACACAGAATGGCTCACAATTTAAAGTTTATGAATTGTTTATTTATTGGATTTTCCATTTAATACTTTTGAACTGCAGTTGACCATGGGTAACTGAAACTGCAGAAAGTGATACCATGGTTAAAGGGGGGATGACTATACTTGCTTAATTCCAAGTATCTGAACATATATTCTCATCTCCATATGTTAACTTAAGTATTAAATGTATTATTGATGTTTGAGACATAGCTTGCCTGAAGAATGACTCCCGTTCTTCAGTTTGATAGAAATAAAAATTTTTTCTGCTACAATAAAAAGATCTGACATATTAATCTTATTTTTGGTTAAGTCTCAATAATACAAAGAATAACTTGAACCTGAGCTGGTTCTGTGTAGAGTTATAAAATAAAACATAAACTTTAAAAAGTAAAATGACATTACTTCTTTAAAAAAAATCCTATTTACTTGTTACAGTGATGGAACTAAAGTCACTCAAATACAAAAAAAAAAAAAAGTTTAACAGTCATTAAATAAATAAAACTTTTGAATCTAAAGAGGCCAGGTTCCAATCCAGCATCACTCTTTTACTATCATTGTGGCCTCAGTCAAGTTACTTGACTTCAGCTCATTAATCTGTAAAACCATTTGAATAATTCCTTCCTCCCAGGATTGTGAAAATCAAGTGGAATAATGCAGCACAGTCTCTGTCTGGAGATGGAATAAATGATGAGTATGAAAACTGTTTTTATAAGACAGTATTTGACAAAAACCAGAGTTAAAATGTAAACGTATTATGGGGAAAGGATAACTTGTTAACAGTCATGAACACAGTAAACTGTATCTACTTAGCATTTTTCCAGTTCAGAGCAAAGACTCTGGTGAGGACAGAGGACAGTTGATTTTTGATAGTATCCTTGAGGATTGGTGACAGGAGGACAAATAGACTCCATGAGTTACTTGATGTTTGGTCCTGTCAGGACACCCCCTCAATCTCTGGAGCCTGAAAAGGAGACACATAGTGACAGGTTTCAACAACTTCACCTGTAGGATCATGCAGTTTAGTGAGGGCAGACCCACCTTGACATAGTTATTCCCTTATATAGTCCACTAACAAGGATCACTCCCAAGGTAAAACTTTGAATGGTAGAGAGAAGGAATCTAAGATTATCATCAAGGCTGAAAAAAAGAGAACAGACATCCTATAGAAGCATGATTTTTACAGAAACGGAACAGACACCCTATAAAAAGCATGTCTTGTCCCACTAAAGACTGACTATTCTCATTACTTAAGGCCAAATTAGATGTTAGTTCAGCAGTGGTACTAGGGCACACTTCAAATATTTTTCAAAGGGCTAATATATATTAAAAATACAGTAGTGTTTTGTATTTTTATGGCTTCTTTACACTTGTTTATTTTGGGGTTTTTTTGTTTTGTTTTTACTAATGTATATAAGATGCATTATACGAATGATTTGCCACAAGATACTCCACTTCAGATTGATGCTATATTTCCAACGGAGACAATCGTAATCACTGATTGTATAAAAGCTCAGAAGACACTTGAAGGAGCACAGAATTGCTTTTCCTTTTTATGAAAAATGTAGTAGGACTGTGGAATACTTTTTGCTAGATCAACGTCAATTCCACACCTCAAGTCACACTAAAAGAGGTTCCATTCTAAAACCATAGGTTTCATATCACGCAAGTTTTATGTATTCGATTTACCATATTTTTTCAAGATTGGATCACCACAAATAGGTCTTTTATGGACAAAATTCCTTCAGTGCCCACCGACCACACACGCACACAGCCTACGAGATAAAGCCATACTCCTTAGCTAAGAACAGAGTAGCTAACCCAGCTTGGTTCTAAATGTGTTTATTCAACTATGTCTACTTCTATTTATCTACAGAAAAGTCTAGAATACATTGGTTTGTTTACTCATTTTCTCTGAAAATATGTCTTCCTTTGTTAGAGCCTCTTTTACTTTCCCTTAGGGTGCAACTCATCTGTAATTCCTGCCTTTCTTTCTACTCCTGCTTTCTGTCTCTCACTGCCCCCTTCCTCCTTCCCTTCAGGCATCAGTCACTTATTTTTTGATGAAATGTTTCATACATTAAAAAGTATCCAAAATAGTAGAACTTGCACATTACTCATCACAAATTTTAAGAACTATAATGTTACAAATATCTCAGAAATCCTTTGTTTATCCCTCCCTGATGGTATTTCTCTCCGTCTTTGCCTCTCGCCCAACCCAGAGGTCACTACTATTCTGAATTTATTTTCCACCATGAAGAAAAGACCCAGCCCTGTGCTTGGGCTGGTGGAAGGCATCATCCAAGGTCTTGCCATGAATACGTGTTGTAGTTGCTGGGATTACACTGTGTGGAGAGTCTTCGGCTATGAGTCCCTTCATGGCATTGCTGGTCCTCATGTGGCCACCTTGTTTGGGTCATTAGAGTGTGACGGGTATTAAGAGCTGGCCATTTCAACCTCATGGGGAAGCACTTTGGAGGATCATTCTGCCTCCGGATTTCTTTGTGAGAATGGCCAAGCTGGTTGGTAAATCGGCTTCCCAGATTAACTTCTCTGTAGTCCCAATTACTTCAGGTTGGACTGAGGCTCTTCATTGCAGTGTTGAATAAAAGTACCAAGGAGAGGCATTATGTTTCACTGCTTTTATTTCACCCTTCAGTATGATAATTGTGAATGTTTATTGGAAGGCTTTGGAGCAGTGCCATCCACTAATCACGTGTTGTTATCGATCACTTGAAATATGGAGGCTGCAAACTGATGTGTATCACCAAGTATACTAGAAGTAAAAGAGTATGAAAAAGAATGCAGAATATCTCATTAGAGATCTTTTTTTGACAATTTGTTGAAATAATAATATTTTGTATTTGGATTGAATAAAACATATTAGCATATTAATTTCATGTTTCTCTTTTTAAGTTTTTTTAATATGGCTACTAGAAAGTTTAATATTGAAGAAATTCTTATTTGCTGAATATCTTTTTATGTGAATGGGTATGGAGGTCTTATAAAATTCTTTCTTTTTGCATTTATGACATAATCTTTTATCTTCTTGGATTAATCAGTTAATGAGGTGAGTTACATTGATAGATTTTTCTAAGGGTCAGTCTTCCTTACTCTTGAGTGATTCAATCCAACATAATCATATATATTTTTTAACTATAATACAGGATTAGTCCATTAATATTTTACTTAGGTCTAATGACTGTTAACTGATGTTATTGGTGTGTAATTTTTCCTTCTGGTTCTGTCCTTGTCAGGTGTTGATGTGAAGGTAACACTAGACCAACAAAATGAGAAGTGAGTCTGATGAATTTCAAGGGTAGGTTTTTTGCTCAAGATAACAGTTTTTAAACAATCTTAGAAACATTAATATTTTTCAATTTTACTTGTATTAATTTTGGTAATCGCAAATTTTGTATTTATTATTTATTTTCTTCTACATCCTTTGAGTGACTCTTGTCCTTTCAAGGATTTCTTAATCTAAAATTAGCTAATATCCTATGTTAAACCATAAATGGAAAAGAATAGATAAAAACGAATGTGTATATATATATATATATATATATGTATAACTGAATCACTTTGTTGTACAGCAGTAATTAACACAATATTGTAAATCAACTATACTTCAATAAAAAATAAAATAAAATTAGCTAATTCTTTTCCAGTATACTCCTTTTTGCTAGAAATTTTCTCCCCATTAATACCTTATATATCAAATAAACTAAACTTTTCAATATTTTGTTTTTGTTCAATTGTATTTTCTAATATGTTGTCAGATCTTCATTGTTCATGATGCTGTGTATTTAAAAATCCAACTATATAAGATATCTTTAGTAAACTTTTTATTACTTGTAATAATATTATTACGGTTAGAGAATGTGGTAAATATTTCTACTATATGCCTAAACAATACAATTTTCACAAATGTTGCCTGGCCTCATAGGTGTTGTCTTAATATTTTAGTCAAATATTCTTTTTTAACTCCCAGAATTAGTCATTATCATATTTATTATTATCTTATTAAGTCAGTGTCTAGAATTGTCTCCAATTTTTTATTGGTAAAGTGTTTTGATTCCAATTTCTGTTTTTTAACTTACTTAATATTGTGTATATACGTATTTATATGCAGTAATGGAAAAATCTACTATATTAATTTTTAATAGTAATTTTGATTTTTTTCCACTGATTTTTGCTCATGGTGGATTTTTTCTCCTCGTGTGTTAGCTAAGAGCCTTTTACTGGAGAGATATCTGTGTTAGTTTATGTTGGGTTCCCATGTGTTATGTATTTTTATGCTAATTGCTCTGCTTGACATTTCCTGGACTACTCAGATACTATAAACTCCAAGTCCAAAGTCAAGCCTGGGGAAATATATTTTTGAGAAGTGTATTTTATTTCATATCATCTCTTGTGCCTACAGCAGGAAAGACATTTTCCTTGCTTTGTCCCTATTCAGTGGCGGGACTTTTTTAGAAATGCTAGTGACCACTTCACTCTCCCTCCTTTGGGGGTTAAAGACCTTCTCTCTATTTCTCATTCCAAAAACCTTTGAATGTTTAAATATCCTGAGAATAGCCAAACAGAGATCCATCTTAACACTCTTTTTACAGTTTCCTTTTCATTTTTGTCCCTTAGGGATTTTCCTCATTTTTTGTGTCAGCTCAGTTAATCCTTTAAAGGATCATTTATTAAAGTTTACCCAGCATTTTTTAGATGTTTTATTATGGTATATAGTCTGTCTTCTTGCAAGAACCTTACTTTGTTGACTTTCGTTCCATTTACTCTTCTTACTATCTTTAAAAATCAGAGCCATGACAAATGTTTTCTCTAAAGATTTCCAAAATGGCTCCCAGGATGATTAATTTTATGTGTCACCTTGACTAGGCCAACGGTACCCAGATATTTGGTCAATCACATCTGGATGTCACTGTGAAGAAATTTTAAGGTGAGCTTAACATTTAAATCATTAGACTTTGAGAAAAGAGATTATCTTCCATGATGTGGGTCTTCATGCAAACGCTTGAAGACCTTAAGAAAAACACTGATGTTCCCCAGAAAAAGAGCAGATTCTGCCAGCAGACTGCCTTGGATTCAAGCTGTAACATCTCTTCCTCCCTGGGTCTCCAGGCTCATGGCCTACCCTGAAGATTTTGGACTTGCCCATCCCACAGTCATGTAAGTCAATTCCTTAAAATCAATCTCTCTCTCTCAGGATGTGTGTGTGTATAAAAAATATTGCACTGGCCAAAAAGTTCGTTTGGGTTTTTCCCTTACACCTTACAGAAAAACCCAAACGAAATTTGTGGCCAACGAACTTTGTAGCCTATACACACACACACACACACACACACATATATATATATATATATATATATATATATATATATATATACCCCTGACTGATACAGCTCTACCCTAAATTCAACTTTCCTTTCTGAAATTCATAAAATCATAGAATGAATGTGGAAAATACCTATGCCTTCATAATTCTGCTGTTTTAACAATATTTTTATCTCTCAGCACACTTCCTCAAGTCATAAAATTCCAGAATTGATGGTTGAATCAAATGTTCAGGGTAGTTATTTTAATTCTACCTCCCTGAATTTGAAACACTGTTTCTATATTTTCTAGCCTGCTTCATCTCTCACTTTTGCTGACTTTTTCCATTCTCATTGGCATATGTGTTTTCAACTAGATGTTGCTTATTAAATTTTTTAAAAGGACATCAATTGACAAGCAACGGAGTGCTTAACCCAGTCGTATTTGATATGCTTAACACCAGATCGAGTTTTTCGTGTACAAAAATGCGGTTAAACCATCAAATCTAATTTGCATAAATCTTAGAAAAACTACTGAAAAAGCATAGCATAACAATGGTATTAATAATATAGAAATAAAAACATATTCTATTTTCAAATATGTGTCAATAAATCATTGGTTTTTTTCACAGCAGTTTTCTGCATCCATTTTACTTTCTTTTGTTCAAAAATGCTCTTATTTGTGTTTAAGGGCAATTGCATTTATATATTTGGGATAACTGTTAATGAATATAGCATCTAATACAGGTTTAGGTGTCCTTTTAGCATCTGATTTTGTATGATTATGATAATGTGTAAATGTTATTTTAATTTATTTTTTAGGTGTAACTCTATTTTCCTTGCCAAAATCTGTATTATAAGCCACAAAATGTTGACTCTATTTTTTTCACTGTTTCAGGATGTGTGCAGTTTGACAGTTTTCACTTAAACTATATGAGTAGCATAGAAACAGTCATTCAAAAAAGGAAGTTTGGGGCTTCCCTGGTGGCGCAGTGGTTGAGAGTCTGCCTGCCGATGCAGGGGACGCGGGTTTGTGCCCCGGTCTGGGAGGATCCCACATGCCGAGGAGCGGCTGGGCCCGTGAGCCATGGCTGCTGAGCCTGCGCGTCCGCTCCGCAACGGGAGAGGCCACAACAGTGAGAGGCCCGCGTACCGCAAAAAAAAAAAAACGCAAAAAAAAAAAAAAAAGGAAGTTTGGGGACTTCCCTGGTGGTCCAGTGGTAAAGAATCCACCTTACAATGTAGGGGACGCGGGTTCGATCCCTGGTCTGGGAACTAAGATTCTACATGCCGCAGGGCAACTAAGCCCATGTGCCACAACCACTGAGCTCGCATGCCTCAGCTAGAGCCCATGCACCACAACTACAGAGCCCATGTGCCCTGGAACCTGTGTGCCACGACTAGAGAGAGAAAACCCGCATGTCACTAGAGAAAACCCTGCGCACCACAACAAAGATCCCACATGCCACAACTAAGACCTGACGCAGCCAAAAATAAATTAAATAAATAATAAATAAATCTTAAAAAAAAAAAGAAAGAAAAAGGAGGTTTTTGGTAATAATTTAACTTTATTTCTTGTGCTTCTATGTAAAACTTAAATTCTCAGCAGTGATTCTTATGTGCCAAACGGTAGTTTTAAAGCTTGTGTACGGGTTACCATTATTAACAAGCTATAATGGTTAACTTTTTTCCCTAATTCATACCTGGGGGGTAAAGATTTCAAATTAAATTAGTCATAATTTGAAAGTAATTAAAAATTGTATCCATTTCCAGCTGGAGATCCAAAGGTTTTCTCATCTTTCAATGCTGGTTTCTTAAAGAAAATGGTAAGTGCTAGAACAGCTTTGGTAAATATCTTTTGTAAAATCTGACAATTGTTTAGATAAACCAAGTTCTTTCCCTGGCAAAAGTCAAACTCCATTTAAGTAAATGAAGTGCAGAGATAAATGGAGAAAGACCCCCAAACAAGCTAGTCGTGTCTTTAAAACGAACAGAGAAGAAATCCCACTCACTTATTTGTAAAACATTCAAATATCCAGAAAATTACTTTTTTTTCAACTGCTTTTTTTTACATTACATAAGAAAGAATTTTAACTTCTGTTCCAAGAGTTACCCAATACCTAGTGACCCCCCTCCATCAGTTGCACAAAGATTGAAAAAAAGAAAGGGAAAAAACCCACCCTGAGTCAGTTGTTTTCTACCTCCTTGAAGCACCTAAGGACTAAAAGTCATGGGCGTTCATGTCAGTGAGATGTTGAGGTAGAATAGTCCTTCTCAATCCATATGGTTTAATGCTTTTTGTGTGTGTGTTACTCTGCCAAATACACCAGAGTTTTGCATTGTAACCCAGAGAAGGGGAAAAGTACCTCATATTTGAAAACCAATAACAGAACAGTGGGGAGCTCTGTTTTCTCTCACTGTTCCTTTGTAACCTGATGAGGTCTAAGAATTTGTCAAGTTTTCACTGACTATACGCAGCCCAGAATATCCCCTCCTTCTTTTCCTTGAAGGGATTTGGTGAATCCTAAAGTTTTATTTTAAAATATAATTTGGAGATAGCACGTCCTGTTTATCAACTCAAACTTATCTATAGGCATTTGTCCTGGGACCTCATTATAAGAGTTTGCTACATGTGAAATTTAACATTACAGACACCTTCTTAAGATTGTGTAGAATCATAAGATGTTAGAGCAGAAAGGGACCATGGTGAATTATTTAATTCAACTCCTAACATTTACCTGAGGAAACAGATTCCAAGAGGTCGAGTTAGGGTTGAGATAGGTTTTGAAGGAGTCCAGGCTAGCCAGCAAAAGAGCTGGGGTAACACAAGACAGGCCTTCCTTCAAGAAACAACCATTTGAATGAACCAATGAATGACTGTGTGAATGGAACTTAATGCCCCTGATTTAGAGTCTACTGTTCTTGTGCATTGGTTTGCTCTGTTTTCAATATCTCATGTTGCCTTCTACAGAGATCATTTCCACTTACACCTTCATTCTTCAGCAGAATATGATTATTAAGGAATATTGAATTAAAATCTACAACTTGGTTATAGTCACAAATTAAGCTTCTAAAGTATTTTTAAAGTATTGCTTTTTAATATTTTCAAAATTTAACAGCTCATTGCTAGTGTGTGTTAGAAATATAGATCTCTTTGGTGGAGATACTGGTTTTGGTAATCCACATGACCCTTCATTTTTAAAGCTCTTTCTTAAAATGCTAAAAATTTTACCACTGTTTCTCATATGAGATCATGTAGAAGGGAAATAAATATTTATATGCATTTTTGAAATTTTATATCACTTATATACATATTCCAAATATCACATCTACAGTCCATTAAAAAAACAAAACAAGAAGGAAGAGATATTTTATTTTGGAAGAGGGAAGGCCTATATTTAAACACAGCATAGAACTGTTACTGTTTGTGGAGCTTTCTCTTAAAACAAACATTGATCTCATATTTTCAAGTCTTATCTTAAAGGGTTTTGCCTATTAAACGTCAGATAAAATGCAGTTAAGTGTACTACTCCCATTAGTACACCATTAATACTATTCCAACTAGTTTTAAAATTACTAGTCATGCTAACATCATCATTTATTGAGATCTTATCACAAGCAGGCACTGGTCAAAGTGTTTTACATGTAATAACATATTTAATCATCACAGACACCCTAGGAAGCAAGTATTATTTTTCTTCTTTTTTTTTTCTTTTAATAGCTCTTTATTGGAGTACAATTGCTTCACATTAGTGTTAGTTTCTGTTGCACAACAAAATGAATCAGCCATGTGCCTACACGTGTCCCCATATCCCCTCTCTCTTGAGCCTCCCTATCCCACCCCTCTAGGTCATCTCAAAGTACCGAGCCGATCTCCCTGTGCTATGCTGCTGCTTCCCACCAGCCAACTATTTTATATTCGGTAGTGTAAAATATGCTACTCGCACTTCACCCCAGCTTCGCCCTCCCACCCGCATGTCCTCAAGTCTATTTTGTATGTCTACCTCTTTATTCCTGCCCTGTAACTAGGTTTGTCAGCACAACTTTTTTTTTTTTTAGATTCCATATATATGCGTTAGCAAATGGTATTTGTTTTTCTCTTTCTGACTTACTTCACTCTGTATGACAGACTCTAGGTCCATCCACCTCACTACAAATAATTTAATTTCTTTTCTTTTTTATGGCTGAGTAATATTCCATTGTATATATGTGAATCAGTCTCCCTGACTTCAAACTATACCACAAAGCTACAGTAATCAAGACAGTATGGTACTGGCACAAAAACAGAAATCTAGGTCAATGTTACAGGATAGAAAACCCAGAGGTAAACCCACGCATATATGGGCACCTAATTTACAACAAAGGAGGCAAATATTATTTTTATCTCAACTCTCCTGATGCAGAAATTCGAGGCCCAGAGAGATTAAGTAATTTTGGCAAAATGTCACACAGCTGCTAAGCAGAAGAGATATAAAGTTCAAACCCTGGCAATCTGGTGCTCTCTTGTCATTGTATTGATATTAGTTACAGTTTGATCAGCAAGGTAGAATCACTATGAGTGATACAGGATAAACGACACATTAAAATAATTAGCCCTTATCACATTGTGGCAGCTGGTTAAACAGTCTATGTATGGTTGTGGCTTTTGCAACTAGCATTGGACCTGAAGTTGGCAGGACCAAGATCAGGAAGGGAAGTAAAGGAGAGCACGGAAAAAATGGCGCCCATGTCTGTCTCTGTGACTTCAGCCCTGAAGATGTGGATGACCCACAGAATAAGCTGGTGTCCTTCACAAGAAGATACAGGCACAAGCTTATTCCAGGATTTGGAAGATTGAAGGAGGACATTAGGGTTCTCAAGAGCAATAGAATCAATAGGATAGAAATAGATATAGTTAAGAGGAGATTTATTATAGGAATTGACTCTTGGGATTATGGAGGCAGAGAAGTCCAGAGTCCGTGTCTGTAAGCTGGAGAACCAGGGAAGCCAAGGGTATAATTCAATCTTAGTCTGAAGGCTTAAGAACTAGGGAAGTCAATGGTATAAGTCTCAGTCCAAGTTCAAAGGCTTAAGAATGAGGGTGGGGTGGTAATGGTATAAATCCTGTTCGAGTCCAATGGCCTGAGAACCAAGAAAGCCAATGTCTGCGGGCAGGAGAACATGGATGTCCCAACTCAAGCAAAAAGAACAAATTCTCCCTTCCTCTGCCTTTTTGTTCTATTTAAGCCCTCAATGAACTGGACGAGGCACCCCTGCATTGCTGAGGGTGATCTTCTTTACTTAGTCTATCAATTTAAATGTTAGTCTCTTCCAGAAACATTCTCACAGGCACACCAAGAAATAATGTTTTACCAGTTGTCTGGGCCTCCCTTAGCAAGTTAGCAACAGTCAAGTTCACACATAAAATTAACCATCACGGAGGAGGCCCGGCTGCTTCCCCACACCAACCAGGTGAGCCACAGGACAGAACAGAGTACATGAGCTACAGCAGCCGCAGGACCTGAAGCAGCCCCAGAGCTTGATACGGTCTTGGCTCTATCACAGGCAAGGGCATTCTGGGAAATGTAGTTCTCAGTTACTCAATTTGACAAAGTACAACATGTCCACTGTACTAAACTTCCTGTAACTAAGCAAGACATGGAAAGATCAGTAACTGTGTTTAACTTCACGTGAATGGAAGCACCAAATCCTTTTATGACAGCAGTTCATTTAACATAGGTGTGATCAGGAGAGACTGTATTGCCCATGCAAGAAGACGAACTGGATAAAAAAATTTGAGCCAGAATCAAGAAAAATGACTGAAAAGATAGGAAAACGTAGAAAAAGAAGATTTTGCTTTGCTGATTCCATAATGTGTCTGAAGTTGATTCTATTAACAGGAAAATATTTCTCAAATTTTGTTAGTGAGAGTTATGTGAATAGCTATCAATTATGCAGAATTGGACACTTGCCAATTATTTTCTGAAATGAAACGTAGATGTTACATAAAGTCTTCTGTTTAGACCAATATGGCAGATGAGTACCCAGCAAAACCTTCTGGCTGAACCTGTTTAAAGTGTTGGATAAAAGTGTAAAAATGAAAAAAAAAAAAAAAAAGTGTAAAAATGACCTGGTAAGAATTTGACAGATATTCAGATAAAAAAAATAATTGAAAGAGGAACCAAGAAATATGAGAAACGCTATGAGTCAGGCAGAAACACAAGAATCAAGTTACCATGGGTGAGATCTAGCAGAAACTAAACCTCAAGTATGAAATTATTTGGAATTAATAAAAATACAATATTGACATTTGAATATTTAGCATGTTTAAATCAATTAGCAAAGAGATTAAAAGTGTAAGTCTTGGTCATTTGTTATTCTTCAAGATAAACTTAGAAGAGGGCTCATAAATACTTCTAGAAATGAAAAATGTAATAACTATAATTATATACAAATTGGAACAGTTTAAGAGCAGATAAATACTGCTAGATAAAAGTTTAGTGAATTGGAAAAGAGAACATAAGAAATTATCCCCCAAATGACAGGAAGTCAAATAGGTGGAAATTATGAAAAGTTATGAGACTATAGATGAAATGTTGGACTTCCCCGGTGGTCCAGTGGTTAAGACTCCATGCTTCTACTGCAGGGGCACAGGTTCCTTCCCTGGTCAGAGAAACAACTTGACTTTGTTAATTTCATTTATTTATTTTAAATGTCATTTTCTGATATTCTCTCTCTTTTTTTTAAATTTATTTATTTGTTTTGGCTGCCTTGGGTCTTTGTTGCCGTGCATGGGCTTTCTCTAGTTGCAGAGAGTGGAGGTTACTCTTCATTGCGGTGTGTGGGTTTCTCATTTCAGTGGCTTCTCTTGTTGCAGAGCACAGGGCTCTAGGTGCACCGGCTTCAGTAGTTGTGGCTTGTGGGCCCTAGAGTGCAGGCTCAGTAGTTGTGGCGCACGAGCTTAGTTGCTCCGCGGCATGTGGGATCCTCCCAGACCAGGGCTTGAACCCGTGTCCCCTGCATTGGCAGGCGGATTCTTAACCACTGCACCACCAAGGAATTCCCTGATATTTTCTTAATTATCTCTGCTCATCCACATTCCAATAACATTTCAAAGCAATCTTTCATCACCTCCTCTGTCCTCTGTAGCTCACTCTGTAGCTTTATTCACAGAATTGAATGATCCATTTAAAATGCAGACCTTCTGAACCTTCTAAAGGATTTCCGTCTCTGAGTAAGTGCTAAAGTCCTTATCTGACCTTCAAAGTCCTACACAATCTAGCCTTAGCCTCTTGTCATCTCTTTGACCCCATCCCTTTAATCACCGTCTTCCCTGACTTCCTTTGTTTTCATGTTACTCCAGCCATCTCACTGCTTCCTGACTTCTCCAGGCAATTCCTGCCACAGGGCCTTTGCCCTCACTGTTTTCTTTGCCTGGAACCCACTTCTCCTCCCTATATACATGTAACCTTCCTCACTTCCTTCAGATTTCCTTCATAGCACTAATTAATAACTAACATTATGTATTTGTTTACTTGTTAAAAGCTCATCTTGTATCACGTCTAATTGCCTCTTCACATAAATGGAGGATTTCTTATTTTATTCAATATTGTACTCCTAATGTCTGGGCAATTCTTGGCAAATATTATTCACTCCTATAAATATTTAATGAATAAATGAATGAACAAATAAAGAAATGAAAGTAATAGGTCTCAAAGGTTTTCAAACTGAAAACATTCCACTAATTGGATTTCTCAAAATTGTAGACAACCATTTTCTCCAGTTGCAATAAGCAAGGGGAGTGCAGCGGTGAGTTAATGGTGCTGCTTTCGTTTTTAAGAAGACCTTTAAAGGAGGCAATGGTAAAAATACAGAATGACACTTTCTCATTACCTTGAAGTCTACCATCTGCTTTGAACAATTTCTACATGACAGTAATTATGTTTTCAAAATATCTCATAAATTATAATTGGAAAAAACATTTCTCCCTGTCTCTCACTGAAACTTTAAGATAATTCTTCTTTTTCTACTTAATGAGCTGACTGCATCTGTATATTACTGTTGAACCTCATATTTGCTTGACTATAGAATTCAAAGATATTGATTTTGGCCTGTAAGATAGTTAAATCCCTAGTTACTTCAGAGACTACTTACTTACCTTCATGATATCCACCTTTGGAGAAAAGAGATCAATAGGGCACTCCTGTCTGATCCTCAGAGTTGAACTTCTGCCATTTTCCCCAAAGGACACACTTATCTGGAACTCATTTCCTCTTCATTACAACAAAGCTAAGGTCCTTGGCCTTCGGGAAACTACTCAATATTAATTTGTTTAGTTAAGCTTTTACCTAATTGATGAGGTGGAAAGAGTAATTGAATTGGTAGGAAATCTCAATACATATTCATATTTCTATACTTCGGAACATATTCATACATTTCCATAAGTTTCATTTTATTACTTAAATTTAACAATGATAACTACTCACAGTTTCCTTAAAATCTGCCGTGAATTTATTTCTCACTTCTGAAATTCTATTTTTCAAATATCCTATGTAGATTTTACAAGGTAGAGCTAGGTTATTAAGATTTATGCTGTGATATGCATTTAAATATAACATGGGATATTTTATTCACTTGCCACAGTAAACAAAAACTGATGGGACAAGATTGCTCTATAAAATAATAGCCATGATGCCCTGAAAACATAGTATGACTATAATACTTCACTGTATTTAAAAATACAATAGGAACCAAAGTGATATTTATTTCAGTATAAAGAAAATAAACATGCAGTCAAGCATGATTTCATTAAAAATATATAGAGAACAAGCGTATGGATACCAAGGGGGAAAGGGGGTTGGGATGAACTGGGAGATTGGGATTGACATATATACACTATTGATACTATGTATAAAATAGATAACTAATGAGAACATACTGTATAGCACAGGGAACTCTACTCAATGCTCTGTGGTGACCTAAATGGGAAGGAAATCCAAAAAGAGGGGATATATGTATACATATAGCTGATTCACTTTGCTGTACAGTAGAAACTAACACAATATTGTAAAGCAACTATACTCCAATAAAAATTTTTTTAAATTAAATTAAAAAAATAATTTATTAGATGTACAGTTGTTGTAAAGTGAGTAAACTCCAATAAAAATTTTTAAAAATAAAAAAATATTTATTAGATGTAGAGGGAGGTCAGATGGTTTATTCCTTACCTGTTAAGTGAATAGAATTGGCAAAAATGGAATATATTAAATTTGTAGATTTCACGGAGGTAAATGTATTTGATTAGGTTACTAAATTATGTTACTAAAATATACAATTTTAATAAACACTTCAAAGTAAATGTTTATGTGTTTTAAACATTTAAATTAATACTCAGGGTGGAGCTTTCAATTTATGTGGTACAATGATGCTTTGTGTATAATGACATTACCCCAAACCTTTTGTTTATTATCCACAAATGTCTAAAGAGTTATGCCGCTTGCCTGGCTAAGTAAAATCCAAAAAAAAAAAAAAAAAAAAAAGAGGTTGGAATTCTCACAGAAATGATTCCCCATATGGTACTTTGCTGATGTCATGGAATTTCATTCAACCTATTGAATCATCATTTCCCAATTATGTTTTCCTCTATTTTATAGTTAACATAGGAAAATAATAAAGGTGTATTTCTTTGACTTAATATGAATATCAAAAGAACTATCTTGCAATAGAGTCTTATTAAATCCAGTTGAAGTAAAAACTAATGATTTCCTGCTAAGCTGTTAAAAAAAAAATGCCTTGACATACATGCAATGTCTACATAATATTATTTTCTTTTGCCAACTCTTGACAGAAAAATTATGCCCAGAATTTTGGAAATCTCGCCTGGGGTTCACATGTCCCTAATAAATAATGACAGAGAATTGGGCAAACCTAGTGGTATACATGACTGAATAATATTTACTTAAACCAGAACATTTATGTGTCCCTTTTTTCCCCCCCGAGCTGAATAACTCACAACACAATGGGCACTGACCCGTTCTCACAGGAGCCCTGAGTCTGCCATCTGTGTGCAGCTGAAAGTGGCTGAGTCTTCCTTTGTTGTGCCTGTATGATGTTATGCCGTAGTTAATAACGGAGAATTCAGGTTGAAAAGAAGGACGGATCCCTCTGATGTCATTCTCTTTATTGTGTCTGCAGAACTGTGCTCCACCACCCACCAGGCTTTCCCGGACTGACCCATGTTTACCTTCTGTCGGTGCCACTTCCCACTGGGTTATTGATGTGCTTCTTTGCCCAGGAGGCCAGCGCTCTCAAAGCCCTTTGTTAAGCTGACACCAGGGCACACACAGGCTTTTGTTGTACTGTTTGGAGGGGGATGCTGATTAGCACAGTTAAACTCTTCTTAGAGAAGCGAGAGAGACAGACAGACGTCTTATTACACATTCTCTTTATTCAGATGATACCTGAAAGCTGATTCTGTTCTGAGGGAAGGCAAAGGTCAATGCTTTCCTATGATCAGGAGCCCTTTTCATATATTATAATATGAGACTGGTGACTTAAGACGACTCCCAAAGTAAAAACAACCCTGCCTTGATTAAACAGCAAATGAAAATTTACATTATTAATTGTGTTTCCTGTCTTACATAATGATAAATATTGCTCTTAGTTTGTTTAGATTGAACGGGCATTTATCCAGTCATCCTTTTTGGTTTCTCATAGGAAAAAAAAAACAAATATCAAAGTGGAAATTGATTACGTATTTTAGAAAAATTTAGATAGCATTGCTGACTACGTGAAAATGTCCTTTGGCATTTTCACTATTTTATGCCCCCCACGAAAAAAGACAGATTTAAAGAAAACAAGGATATCTTCAAAATGGAGTTCCCAGTTATTTTTTAAAATTCTATGTAAAAGTCTTTACCATAATAGGCTAATATTTAACTAGATATATGAATATTATACATTGCAATGCAGATATGAACACAAAGCAGAAAATACTCATGAGATTTGGAGTCACACAAAATATGGTAGAATGAACACTACCGTTTGTAAAAATCTGAATGAGACTGTTTTCTGACTAAATATCGATGTGTTCTTTACCTTTTGAGTGTGCAGTTTTCTTATTTGTAAAATGGTTTAACTATATCACTTCTAATGCCCTGTTTAACCCATGCAACACAATGCAACAAAGACAAGATTTATAATATAACTCAGGAAGTAAAAGTTAAAATTAACTTCATATTAAAAATTGAGGGATGCTTAATCATTTCCCTTGTTATTGATACTCCAGTTTTCAGAAAGTTTATTATAGGTCAACCATAAATCTACCTGTTTGGGGTCATGTAGAGCCTGTATGATCTCTGCATTTTGCTCATAAATTTGAAGCCAGAAAGAGAGGGTAGAAAAGGAAACTTCAAGTAATACTCAAAATCTTTCAAACTAAACACAAGGCAACAAAATGAAGTGCTTCTATTTCCATTATTTGCGTTGTTTGGTCAAAATAAATTGTTTTCTTTAATTGATCTCAGACCATTCCCTTGATTCTCCAATTTATTTTCTTGTGAAGTGATGGCCTTCCTTTTGCATAGATGGAAATGGAAGTAATTTTGTCATCTTAGTTAATTTTGAAGGGTTATTACTGGTACCACCTCACAACTGCTAAATTTTATTTCACCACTGATAATATATTACTATGTTTAAAAATCACTATGGAAGGACAAGTACACGATCCATAGTGTAGTCAAAACTGCCTTATCAGTGTAGTAATGTGTACTTAATTATGATTGATAATAAGATCTTAGAAATAATTCATTTCTTGTTTGTTCAATAAATTATATCATTTTAACAGATTAGATTAGAATGAACAAAACTATTCCCCATAAATAATTCTGATTTTTAAAGAAGTGTTTTCCATTTTACCAAGAATTTGTTTCTAGACAAATAAAGCAAATTTAAACTTTTAGAATAATTAATAAGTGCCAATAAATATGTCCTCAAGAATCATTGTCCTAAAAAATACTTTCAACATTTACAATCATAAACATTGGAAATTTACACACACACACATCAAAACCTTATGACCAATCCATCTATCAGAATATATACATGGATTTTTTACAGAAATGTTTAACAGTTTTGTTGTAGCATTGGTATATATTTCCTAAAACACAAGAAAAGTCACTTTCAAGAGAATTAAATAACCTGAGCTTTGGAATACTAAGCGAAAGTGATTTCCAGATGAGTTTTGGTAAAGAAAAAAGAAATATATATATATACATATATATATAAAGAGAGAGAGAGAGAGAGAGAGAGAGAGAGAGACCTGTCCTGCTGTTTTCCAAAAGGACAAGATTCATTTGCAAACAAGATGATACAGGATGTTATGTCAGCCAGGCTTCAAATTCATATGGCCGTGCCCTATGGGTGTTCATCTTATTACATTTCAGCATAAATGAATATCCTTTTGGTGTAGAAACAAAAAGAGAGATCCAAATATACCACAATGTACTAAAAGAGAGATATTTTAAATGTGGCCATAATGGAAGATATGACTAATCCAGAGCATTTCCATCTGAAAGAGAAATGACTAATAATTGATTGGCCTGAATCCAAAGTCACAGTGGGGTTCAAAAAGCTGGTAAGTGGCCTCATAAAAATAGAAGCTGTATCAACCAATTGAATTTAATTATATATGAAGGTGATGATGGAACTAAACTGCCTGTAATTGGAGTCCAATTACTCAGCTGGTCTCCCATAAAATTAATTCATCTGAAAGTTTGCCATTGTCCTGTGCTCCAGGTCTGTGGCTGGTTTAATTAGTTAACACTGAGGAATCCTGAAACAGTAAATTATTTTGTCTTTATTACCAATTACTGGTTAACGAAAATTGTGTATTAAATATTAACATCTGCTTCCAGCACAAATAGGAAAGAGCAGAATGAAGACATTTTTTGATTTCCACCTAAAAGAGGCTGAAGCATAGGAGAGCAAACAAGTATATCAGATTCAGGTAAGAGAACTTTGAACTTTAAGCTGTTGAATATGCCGCACACACTATCCACAGGCAATGATTTCATAAATATACACGTAGGCCTCTCATGGTGTACACATGTAAAAATTAAGTTTAATATCAATGGGAAAAATTATGGGCAGATGACATTTCTGAAGAAATCCTCTTCAGGGCTTTAAATTACTTTGAGCAATATTTGAAAATGCTTTAGCAGAGTTTTAAAATGATACTGGCTGACTCCTGAGGTTTGATAAAAGTAATCTATATTAGATTTTTTACAATTATCTGAATTGCGTATTAAGTTAATCACTGAGCAGTGGAAAACAATTGAAAACATTGATCTAATGGCTTAAATACTCATGCCTAATTAGTGTTCTTTGTAATACAACAAAATGAAATATATTGCCCATTGGGCTGAAATCACTGACACCATTCCGAAGCTGTCCCCTACTGATATCATGTCCCCTACTGATATCAGATATAGCTCACTGATATTTAATAGTCTTCATCATACTGTGATTTAATTTAGAAAGAATCACAATTCACAACATTTTATTCTTTAATTCCATGTCCAATAACTAATTCAAAATGGAACATAAATGGGAATATTTAATAAGAGAGTCAATTTGATTTATCTATGAGAGGTATCACAAGAAGAGAACTAGTATGATCAGAACAAAAATAAAATAATCTCTTTAAAAGCCATAATGGAGTAAACATTACAGTTCTCTCCAAATATACCACTAATTTAGAAAGAAAATAAATAATTAGCTTGCATAAATTTTTAAAAAAATTTTTACATATTTTCCCTCTACGAATATAGAAGTCCTTATGGCAAGGTAATGTTGTGATTAATTATAACACTATCAATTTTAAGACATAATTTTAAGTGTTAAATCAGACATGAATAGTTTTTGTCCAGCTTTCATCAGTAGATGTGTCTCTTCAGATTTGTAACATTTACAATTAATAACTCTCTCACTACATCCTGCAATTAACGCAAGAATTGTTACTTTTTCTATATTTCTTCCAAAAATAACACCACAAGAAACAATTACCATTTAAAACCCTTGAATTCAATCCAAAATGTCAAAATAAAATTAAACTTTTACAAGAAAACTGAAGTCAATCCTTTTAAAAGAAAGTGCCGGGGGAGATCTTCAAGATGGCAGAGGAGTCAGACATGGAGATCACCTTCCTCCCCACAAATATACGAAATATACACTGTGATTTAATTTAGAAAGAATCACAATTCACAACATTCTATTCTAAAATCATAATAAGGTCACAAACACCCCAAAACACACCACCGGATGTGGTCCTGCCCACCAGAAAAACAAGATCCAGCCTCATCCACCAGAACACAGGCACCAGTCCCATCCACCAGGAAGCCTACACAACCCACTGAACCAACCTTACACACTGGGGACAGACACCAAAAACAACGGGAGCTACGAACCTGCAGCCTGCGAAAAGGAAACCCCAAGCACAGTAAGTTAAGAAAATGAGAAGACAGAGAAACACACAGCAGATGAAGGAGCAAGATAAAAACCCACCAGACCAAACAAATGAAGAGGAAATAGGAAGTCTACCTAAAAAAGAATTCAGAGTAATAACAGTAAAGATGATCCAAAATCTTGGAAATAGAATGGAAAAAATACAAGAAACGTTTAACAAGGAGCTAGAAGAACGAAAAAGGAAACAAACAATGATGAACAACACAATAAATGAAATTTAAAATTCTCTAGAAGGAATCAATAGCAGAATAACTGAGACAGAAGAACGGATAAGGGACCTGGAAGATAAAATAGTGGAAATAACTACTGCAGAGCAGAATAAGGAAAAAAGAATGAAAAGAATTGAGAACAGTCTCAGAGACCTCTGGGACAACATTAAACGCACAAACATTCGAATTATAGGGGTCCTAGAAGAAGAAGAGAAAAAGAAAGGTACTGAGAAACTATTAGCAAAGATTATAGCTGAAAACTTCTCTAATATGGGAAAGGAAATAGTCAATAAAGTCCAGGAAGTGCAGAGAGTCCCATACAGGATAAATCCAAGTAGAAACACAGCAAGACACATATTACTCAAACTATCAAAAATTAAATACAAAGAAAAGATATTAAAAGCAGTAAGGGAAAAACAACAAATTACAAACAAGGGAATCCCCATAAGGTTAACAGCTGATCTTGCAGCAGAAACTCTGCAAGGCAGAAGGGAGTGACAGGACATGTGTAAAGCGATGAAAGGAAAAAACCTACAATGAATCTTACTCGATCCAGCAAGGATTTGATGGAGAAAATAAAACTTCACAGACAAGCCAAAGCTAAGAGCATCCAGCACCACCAAACCAGCTTTACAACAAATGCTAAAGGAAGTTCTCCAGGCAGGAAACACAAGAGAAGCAAAAGACCTACAATAACAAACCCAAAACAATTAAGAAAATGGTAATAGGAACATACATATCAATAACTACCTTAAATGTAAATGGACTAAATGCTCCCACCAAAAGACACAGACTAGCTGAATGGATACAAAAATAAGATCCTATATATGCTGTCTGCAAGAGACCCACTTCAGACCTAGTGACACATACAGACTGAAAGTTAGAGGATGGAAAAAGATATTCCAGGCAAATGGAAATCAAAAGAAAGCAGGAGTAACAATTCTCATATCAGACAAAATACACTTTAAAATAAAGACAATTACAAGAGACAAAGAAAGACACTACATAATGATCAAGGAATCAATCGAAGAAAACGATATAACAATTGTAAATATTTATGTATCCAACATAGGAGCACCTCAATACATAAGGCAAATGCTAACAGCCATAATAGGGAAAGTTAACAGTAACACAAAGTAGGGGACTTCAACACCCCACTTTCACCATTGGACAGATCATCCTAAATGAAAATAAATAAGGAAACACAAGCTTTAAATGATAAACAAAAAGGACCTCATTGATATTTATAGGATATTCCATCCAAAAACAACAGAACACACTTTCTTCTCAAGTGCTCATGGATCATTCTCCAGGATAGATCATATCTTGGGTCACAAATAAAGCCTTGGTAAATTTAAGAAAACTGAAATCGTATCAAGTATCTTTTCCGACCACAACGCTATGACACTAGATATCAGCTACAGGAAAAAAATCTGTAAAAAATACAAAAATAGGGAGGCTAAACAGTACACTACTTAGTAACCAAGAGATCACTGAAGAAATCAAAGAGGAAATCAAAAATTACCTAGAAACAAATAACAATGAAAATACGACGACCCAAAAACTATGGGATGCAGCAAAAGCAGTTGTAAGAGGGAAGTTTATAGCAATACAATCCTACCTCAAGAAACAAGAAACATCCCAAATAAACAACCTAACCTTATACCTAAAGCAATTAGAGAAAGAAGAACAAAAACACCCCAAAGTTAGCAGAAGGAAAGAAATCATAAAGATCAGATCAGAAAAAAATGAAAAAGAACTGAAGGAAACAATAACAAAGATGAATAAAACTAAAAGCTGGTTCTTTGAGAAGATAAACAAAATTGATAAACCATTAGCCAGACTCATAAGAAAAAAAAGGAGACTCAAATCAATAGAACTAGCAATGAAAAAGGAGAAGTAACAACTGACACTGCAGAAATACAAAGGCTTATGAGAGATTACCTCAAGCAACTCTATGCCAATAAAATGGACAACCTGGAAGAAGTGGACAAATTCTTAGAAAAACACAATGTTCCAAGAATGAACCAGGATAGAAAATATAAACAGAGCAATCACAAGCACTGAAATTGAGACTGTGATTAAAAATCTTCAAACAAAAGCCCAGGACCAGATGGCTTCACATGTGAATTCTATCAAATATTTAGAGAAGATTTAATACCTATCCTTCTCAAACTCTTCCAAAATATAGCAGACGGAGGAACACTCCCAAACTCATTCTATGAGGCCACCATCACCCTGATACCAAAACCAGACAAAGGTGTCACAATGAAAGAAAACTACAGACAAATATCACTGATGAACATACATGCAAATATCCTCAACAAAATACTGGCAAACAGAATCCAACAGCACATTAAAAGGATCATACACCAAGATCAAGTGGTGTTTATCCCAGGAATGCAAGGATTCTTCAATATATGCAAATCGATCTATGTGATAAACCAAATTAACAAATTGACGGAGAAAAACCATATGACCATCTCAGTAAATGCCGAAAAAGCTTTTGACAAATTTTATCACCCATTTATGATAAAAATCTTCCAGAAGTAGGCATAGAGGGAACTTACCTCAACATAATAAAGGCCATATATGCCAAACCCACAGCCAACACCATTCTCAATGGTGAAAAACTGAAAGCATTTCCACTAAGATCAGGAAGGAGACAAGGTTGTCCACTCTCACCACTGTTATTCAACATAGTTTTGGAAGTTTTAGCAACTGCAATCAGAGAAGAAAAAGAAACAAAAGGATTCTAAATCGGAAAAGAAAAAGTAAAGCTGTCACTCTTTGCAGATGATGTGATACTGTACATAGAGAATGCTAAAGAGGCTACCAGAAAAATACTAGAGCTAATCAACGAATTTGGTAAAGTAGCAGGATACAAAATTAATGCACAGAACTCTCTTGCATTCCTATACACTAATGATGAAAAATATGAAAGAGAAATTAAGGAAACACTCCCATTTACCATTGCAACAAAAAGAATAAAATACCTAGGAATAAACCTACCTAAGGAGACAAAAGACCTATAGGTAGAAAATTTTACGACACTGATGAAAGAAGTTAAAGATGATAAAAACAGATGGAGAGATATACCATGTTCTTGGATTGGTAGAATCAACACCGTGAAAATGACTACACTATCCGAAGCAATCTACAGATTCAATGCAATCCCTATCAAACTACCAATTGCATTTTTCACAGAGCTAGAACAAAAAATTTCACAATTTGTAGGGAAACACAAAAGACCCTGAATAGCCAAAGCAATCTTGAGAAAGAAAAACGGAGCTGGAGGAATACGGCTCCCTGACTTCAGACTATACTACAAAGCTACAGTAATCAAGACAGTATGGTACTGGCACAAAAACAGACATATAGATCAATGGAAAAGGATAGAAAGCCCAGAGATAAACCCATGCACATATGGTCACCTTATTTTTGATAGAGGAGGCAAGAATAGAAAATGGAGAAAAGACAGCCTCTTCAGTAAGTGGTGCTGGGAAAACTGGACAGCTACATGTAAAGGAATGAAATTAGAACACTCCCTAACACCGTACAAAAAATAAACTCAAAATGGCTTAAAGACCTAAATGTAAGGCCAGACACTACAAAACCCTTAGAGGAAAACATAGGCAGAACACCCTTTGACATAAATCACAGCAAGATCCTTTTTGACCCACTTCCTAGAGAAATGGAAATAAAACCAAAAATAAACAAATGGGACCTAATGAAACGTCAAAGCTTTTGCACAGCAAAGGAAACCATTAACAAGATGAAAAGACAACCCTCAGAATGGGAGAAAATATTTGCAAATGAAGCAACTGACAAAGGATTAACCTCCAAAATTTACAAGCAGCACATGCTGCTCAAGAAAACAAAAAACCCAATCCAAAAATGGGCAGAAGACCTAAATAGACATTTTTCCAAAGAAGATATACAGATTGCCAACAAACACATGAAAGAATGCTCAACATCACTAATCATTAGAGAAATGCAAATCAAAACTACAATGAGGCATCACCTCACACCAGTCAGAATGGCCATCATCAAAAAAATCTACAAACAATAAATGCTGGAGAGGGTGTGGAGAAAAGGGAACCCTCTTGCACTGTTGGTGGGAATGTAAATTGATGCAGCCACTATGGAGAACAGTATGGAGTTTCCTTATAAAACTAAAAATAGAACTACCATACGACCCAGCAATCCCACTACTGGTCATATACCCTGAGAAAACCATAATTCCAAAAGAGTCATGTACCTCAATGTTCATTGCAGCTCTATTTACAATAGCCAGGACATGGAAGCCATCTAAGCATCCATCAACAGATGAATGGATAAAGATATGGCACATATATACAATGGAATATTACTCAGCCATAAAAAGAAACGAAATTGAGGTATTTGTAATGAGGCAGATGGACCTAGAGTCTGTCATACAGAGTGAAGTAAGTCAGAAAGGGAAAAACTAATACCATATGCCAACATATATATATGGAATCTAAAAGAAAAAAACAAAGGTTCTGAAGAGCCTAGGGGAACAACAGGAATAAAGACACAGATGTAGAGAATGGACTTGAGGACACGGGGAGGGGGAAGGGGAAGCTGGGACGAAGTGAGAGAGTGGCATGGACATATATACACTACCAAATGGAAAACAGATAGCTAGTGGGAAGCAGCCGCATAGCACAGGGAGATCAGCTCGGTGCTTTGTGACCACCTAGAGGGGTGGGATAGGGAGGGTGGGAGAGAGACACAAGAGGGAGGGGAAATGGGGATATATATATATGTATAGCTGGTTCACTTTGTTACAAAGCAGAAACTAACACTCCATTGTAAAGCAATTATACTCCAATAAAGATGTTAAAAAAAAAAAAAAGAAGTGCTTTAGCAAGAGAAGCAAGATAAAAAATGATCCTGGAAATTGTGCTACTCTTTGCAGGATTTCACTGAAGCTTTAAAAAGGAAATGCTTTATTCAACATATGAGTAATTATAAGTCAATTTATCTTGGTTTTACCAAGTTGATAGAATGTTGGCAGATGCTTTATATAGTTAGATTGTTTTCTTTTATTCTATGCTATTTCAGCTTACATCTGTATATTCTGGGAGAATCCAGATTCACCAACTACTATTAAGCTGGTTAACATCTATATTTAGCCACATCTATGATTATTCGCATCCATTTTGGGAAAACCTTGCAGCAAATGTCACTGTCAAACAAATACGCTCCCCAAAGCAAGGAGAGCAGAGATTCTTTCATTTCAGTTTTTACAGAGATATTTGCCAAAATATTTGTTTCTAATACATCCATAGGTAAGAAAAGACTAGAAGGAGCATTAAATTTTTCTTCCTGTGTAAGATTTTTGGGAAACATTTCACACCAGGTGGTTGCCTAGTGTTACTAAGGGGTGGAAAGTAATATTGAAGTGTTCCCCATGGAGCCCAGTGGCAGGATATCGGCTCGAGATGCCACTGAGCAGCCTAGGCAGGAAATGTGAGGGCTCACGCAGGCTCTTTCGTTAGGGCTCTGAGTCCTCTCTATGAAAAGAAGTAAACACACACTAAGCAAAAAGTGGAGGTTTTCTCACTTTACACAAATAACACTTTTAAGAGGACATAACCCATAATGAGAACGATGAACCTCTGGTCTCCTACTTTCCCAGTAGCTTTTTTCAAGGCAATAGCTTGCTATGAGGACCACATGCACTCAGCTGAAATAAACATAGAAGGTGTTAATATTTTTCTAACTGATTATAATAAATTATGAGAAAGAGAAGTTTCCTCTCTGTTTTAAGGCACCCGTTATCTTGTTTCTGAGATGACTTAATAATTGCCTTACACCTTGTTTTGCATAGTCAAACTCTAAAGAGGAACTACTCTTTCTTTTTGCTGTATCTACCAGACCTATCGGATTGCTTTGTCACTGGGCACGCACACACATGCACACACATGCACACGTGTGTACACCCATGAAGAGGCGGGCCACCAAGGAAGAAAAAATTGTCTTAGAAGAAGGCAACTTTCTGCAGATAAGGGCTATAGCACACTCATAGTTTTCATAAGTCCCCTAGAGTCTTAACTTTACTACAAGGATGTAAAAAACGTTCCTGAGAATGACCTAAAGGCACATATAAACATGCCTTTATGATGACAATTTGAATTGTTTACTACTTAAGTGTTAGAAAGAATCATCTCCTCCATCTCTATTGAATTTTCAGAAGGTATGGCTCTGGCAATGCAGAGGGTATTAGGAAATGCAACCTCGATCAAGAAAAGCAAGTAGCAGCAGCGTGGAAGCCCCGAAATGCTGCCAGAGCTCCAAATATCACTCAGGAATTTCGAGTGCTTTGATTGCTTTTTTTCCTCATGAGGAAAAAGTAGCTTTCCCCCCCACCCCCCTAGTCTTAGTTATTCTACAGAGAAAGATGGAAAAAGATGCCGGTCCTGTTCTGACAGGCCTTCGCTTCTGAGCAGTAGGATTCTTTTTCACATCAAACCCCAAGTAGCATAAGACTTGCACATCCTGGGGTAGCAAATCTGCAGAATCTTGACTTGAGAAAGTCAGAACTGGAAACAGAACTGCTGGAATGGCAAAGCCGGCTTGCTCAGTTCTCGAAATAAATTCTCGAGGTTCTGCAGGAACAAATCTGCAAATTGATTGTCTTTCTTTGCAGGCACATGGTCATAGCCCAGAGGCCTCCCCACCGGCAGCCCAAGGACATCATCTTCCTACTTCACTTTTGAAATGTGTTTGCACGTTTTCTTTTTAATGAAAAAAATAGTAAACCGAGTATGCAAAAGATTCCCATTTGACATGAAAGTTTTTTAAATGAAAATGTAAGTCAGGAAATTTCAGTGAAAAAAGTGTTTAATTTTTTCTGCTACGTTTCTGACATTTGGAGGTACTTTTCATTTTATTCAGTTGGAAATGTATAGCCAGGATAAACAGTTTATTATTTCTAGGTAACTTGTACTTGAAATTGTTGTAACAAACACCAGATAGTCTTGGGTTATTAGGGTAAAGGTCTAGGTAATGAACGTCATCATCAGGGGAATCAGAGGTGTATCCAAAAATCTTCAGTCACTTGTAGATTCATTTCTTCACTAACAAAAGTTTCCAGCGCCCATTACCACCGAACAGGCGGTATACTCCATGCAGCCCCTATATTACAGAGAACTGTGAATCGACTACACATCATTTGTCAGTGTTTAAATTCATATGTGTGTCCCAGAAATACTGATGGACCACTTATCATGTGGGCGCAGTTCTAGTACCTTACCATGATATCAATCAACAATCCCAAACAAGCAGCAATTCCCGCCCTGGTGGAGTTTGCACCCCTCTACAAACAGGATTCCCATTGACAGCAGTCTCCTGCCTCTGTTGATGGACCCACTGTTTCCTTGGCATCTCTGACCTGTGCACACACAGCCTAGAAACACTTTTGAGCCCTCAGGTCCATGTCCGCCCACATCTTTACATTCCAGGCCCCCACTTCATGATCTGTACCAGCCACCCATAAGCTCTCATGCTCACTCAGATGTCTGTTGAAACCTCTTTGTTAACCACAAGGTCCCCTCTCTTTTCCTTGGCTGTGTGATTCCTCACTTCATATTTTTTAATGAGGTCTAGGGAAGGAAAAGAAACAAACACTCAAGCTAAGCTAAGGATCTTTCATGCAGCATCTGCTCTATAACATGTGAGCTAGAACAACTGGACACAGACTGAAGAACTGTGGTATTTTAGCATCTAACTGCATGGGTTCAGTTGAGTTATAATTACAAAAAGAAAGATCACTTTCCTCTATTTTTCCCAGATACGCCATGTGGCAGAAAGACGCAAGAGTGACCTCCAATAATTCCCGCCCCAAGTGTTCAGGCTTTTGTGGCATCCCCTCTTCTGGATTGCAGGTGGGACCTGTGATCTGTTTATAATAGAACTTGGCAAAAGGTGATGGGTATCACCCCTTTGATGAGGTACATTATATGGAGCATACGTATGGTACGTTATACGGAAACAGTTAAGAGAGGCTCCTTACATGATTCCATCCTCTTAGACTGCAGACTTTGGACTAGCATGGAAGATTCCTTTGTTGACCTCATGATCAAACTGCTGTGATGTGACTGCCCATGGAGAGTCCCTCATGGTAAGGAGCTCTGAGCAGGCAGCCTCCATGGGCTGAGCGCCTCAGCCTTATAGCTGCCACGTGCAACTGAATTCTGATAAAAGAACCAGAGTTTGGAAGAGGACTCTAGTGCTAGACGAGAATGTGGACTGGCAATAACGTGACTGCAGCCTTGGGAGACACCAAGCAGAGCACCCAGCTAAGCCATGTCCCGCTGATACACAGGAACCATGAAATCATAAGCAGGTGCTGTTTTAAGTCACTAGCTTTCTAGGAAATTATTTCACACCAAGAGAAAACAATACAGCCCATCATAACTGCTTTAGCAATTTTTTTCACAAAACCCAACAGAAAATGCTCTGTTACCTTGGGACCTGAGGTGTCTGGGTTTCAGGGCCACACCTCTCCTTCCTGATCAGGAACTCATTTGCATTTTTTTTTTTTTTTTTTTTTGCGGTACGCGGGCCTCTCACTGTTGTGGCCTCTCCCGTTGCGGAGCACAGGCTCCGGACGCGCAGGCTCAGCGGCCATGGCTCACGGGCCCAGCCGCTCCACGGCATGTGGGATCCTCCCGGACCGGGGCACGAACCTGCGCGTCCCCTGCATCGGCAGGCGGACTCTCAACCACTGCGCCACCAGGGAAGCCCCACTCATTTGCATTTTGCATCCTCTTCTCTAGTAGAGATTTGACAGTTATCATATGCATTTTCCAACTAAAAGCTCAAGCTTACTGAAATATTAGACTGACTATTAAATACCACCACAACATATTTTAAACATACAGGGACATTTTGTCATCATTATGCAGGATAGATTCCCTGCGCCCACATGAGTGCTTTTCCCTTTTACATTAATCACTGCCTGAAATGATACATGTTACTTATTAATTATCATCTGTTAGAAATTTAGGTCCAACAAGGCAGGGTTTCATCTGTCATGTTCACTACTGTTTCCCAGTGCCTCAAACAGTGACAGGCACACAACCAATACTGAATACACAATGACTGATTATGCCTAATAATAATTTCTGAGTGGAAATTAACTGAAGCCTCGAAAGCCACAGGAAGAAAGCAGGTTAGAAAGCACGTGATCCACTCAAAAAGTTTGCTGTCTTGAGACTGAGACATGTAAAGTTAACTTTCAGGACTGCCTACATCCCAGGAGGAAATGAGAAGACAAATGGCAAGGACAGGAAAACTGAAAGAGAAAGTCAGAGACCAGAGCCATGTGTCTAGAGCTTCCCAGGAACTCTCCTCCCACTGACCTTCCAGACTGACCTTTCTGCCCACAGCAGCCTCAACGTCAGCTCAGTAACAAAAGAAGCCCCACCCACAAGACCAGCAGGGACAGTGAAATTGCAGGAAGAGGTAGTATTTTGGCCTGTGAGGCTGACATAGATACCATGAGAAAACCCAAAAGAGAAAGCAAGTTTCTCAACAATCAGGTAATAAACAATGCTGTCTCTTTACACTAAATCCTCCATCCACGTTTTTCTTAGAACATCCTGAGTGTGTCTCTCTTCCTTGCACCCAGAAAACTTTTCTAAAACACTAGGCTTCCTGTGAATGGCTCACTTTTTAAGCCCATTCATGTATCTCCCTGCAAATGGAAGCCAGAAAATGTCTAGAAATTCAGAAATGTCTAGAAATCTAAGATAAGCAGGGGACAATATAATAGGAAGATAAGCAAGGTCTTTGTATTATTGGTGCTTTGCTTCCCTGCCAGTTACATCTACCATGTGTGGGCATGAAACATGTACCGTCAGCAGAAGACTGACATATTCCCGTTGGAGTAGTGGCAAGCTTGCCCTCTCTCCACCCATGCCCCTCAGAAAACTGCCGAGAATATCTGTCCCGGGCTTTCTGGGAGAAAATTGAGACTAAGTGTGAATCTCTCTGGAGACAAGATGGTGATGGTCATAATTTTTCTCACATTGTATATGACTGCATACCATTTGTGCTCTTTAAAATTACATACAGTGGAAAAGCTTTTAGTTATACAGTCCTCTGTAGGGTGCTTTGAGGAAAATGCAGACAAGACAGATGATGAATGTGCAGATGATCACAGAGCGGGAACCTGTTTCTTGTCCTTTGCCCTCAATGAAAATCCCAATGTTTAGAGCTGTCTGAAACTACCAATTTTCACTTTCCATCCATTCACTTCAAAACTTGGGTTTTGCAACAATTTGAAAATTTCATCCCATGTGTAATATTTCCATCAGCAAAGAGATTAAACAGGGACTATAATTCTGTGTTTTTGTGAGCTCTCACTAACATTGCTCATGGAACATACCTAAATAAGCCCCTGAATATTTATTTCAATTAATTATGTGAGCTTGAGTTACATTTTAAATTCAGTTGGGTTCCAGCTACTAAAGAATTTTTATTGTCAATTTCAAGTGAGTCTAATGCCATTTACAGCAACATGGATGGACCTAGAGATTGTCCTACCGAGTGAAGTAAATCAGACAGAAAAAGACAAATATCATATGATATTGCTTATATGTGGAATCTGAAAAAGTGGTACAAATGAACTTATTTACAAGACAGAAACAGAGCTACAGATGTAGAAAACAAACATGGTTACCAGGGGAAGGGGATGGAGAGATAAACTGGGAGATTGGGATTGACATATACACACTACTGTATATAAAATAGATAACTAATAAGAACCTACTGTGTAGCACAGGGAACTCTATTCAATACTCTGTAATGACCTATATGGGAAAAGAATCTAAAGAGTGGGTATTTGTATATGTATAACTGATTCACTTTGTTGTACACCTGAAACTAACACAACATTGTAAATCACCTATATTGCAATAAAAATTAATTTAAAAAAATTTCAAGTGAGTCATATATCCTTGATTTATCAATATTTCCACAATGGGTTATTCACTTTATACACATATACTCAGAGTTTTTTGACTCTATACATAATCCTTCTTTCTTCTTTTACTTTCTCTATGGTGCTAAAGAAAGAATGAGTCTCCATACTTGACATTCGTGTTCTCTAATCCTATTGAAATTAGACCCATGTGCCTATTTTCCCTTTGGTAGTTAATAAAAAATCTCTACATGAGGTTATAGGGAGAATGTCAAGGCATAACATCCTACACGCTTCCGTGCACGTTTCTTTTCATGATATTGTGGTTCCTCAGAGACCCCTGTCTTGAATGACATGATGACACGTTCCTTTTGGTGAGTCACAGTATTGTGTAGCATGGGTGAAGAAAGAACAGGGAGGATAAAGAATAACATGAACTAGGCAATGAGTTGCTCAAGATGAAAGTCTGGAGTAATCTTTAAGTATTTCAGTCACCTAGCTGCCATATCTAATGTATTCTAAGAGTTAAGACTCTAACCCCCAAATTTTCTTAACTATCTACTTCTGGTCTTCTCTACTTACTCAATTTGCCACCATGGTACCAGATGCTACTCCAGTAGCATGCTACTGGAGTTTCTAACAGGCCTCCTGGCTTTCCCCTTATCTCCATACAATCCGCCATTTATTTTCAATAATAGCATTATTTTACCATCTAATTTGAACCAACGAACACTGCCCTGTTGTAAAAATGAGATGGGATATCACAAGACAATGCTTTGTAAAAAAACGGTATTATATAAATATTTTTGTACTTTATTCTCAGAAGAAATCAATTTTATTTCACGGAAGCCTCAGGCAAAACTTCTCAGACTACATTTTGAATGTGTTTGCACTTACTGAAATCTTCAGTGTTATCCAGATCATTTTCATCATGTACAATAAAAACAAGAGAATGGACTTAAGTTACTTTACTTTAAAAAATGTTGTCAAAGAGCAGGAATTCTACTCTGTGGGTAATATAATATGGTTTTACAGATTATATCTGTGTTCAGGCATTTGGGATAGTATTAATGCCACGATAAAGTAAAAGCAAACTAACGGTGCCAACATAATTAAATCTGATTTTTAAGGAAGAATGACACCCTCTTTCATAAGAACACACTGGACTTCTGAAGTATGAAATTCCTCTTAATACCAAAGATTTCTGAATGCTGTGCACCATTGAATTTGTCAGACAATACAGCTTTATAGAAGCTCTTGTTTGTAAATCAACCCTCTCCTTTTATGTTTATGAAAATGTCTTGATAATATACTAAGTTTTGATAATGTATTAAACGTTGTCTCAAATGTCTGTATTTCTCACAGCATCGAGCACCATGTAATACAAAAAAGGCAGTTCCTTAAATTCTGTTTTTGATTGGATGATGGCATCTTTTTTTTCTCTAAATACAGGGTTTTTTAAATTATTGTTTCTTTGTCTTCTTTTATCCCTTTGATAATTTTGAATTTACTTATATTATATTCTTCTTGTTATTATTTTTTTATCTCCACTTATGGGAATGCAAAATATTCTGTTACATCTTATAATTAAACCTCTTGAGTATCCTTTTTCCTGCAATTTCATTTTCTTTCCAGGGGCGGTGGGGGGGGGTATTCTCCCCCCCAGAGTATTGTGTACCATTTGCCCTATATTGTCAAAGTATCTAAATAGAAGGTTTTTTGTGGTTTTGTTTGTTTGTTTCTGCCTGCCTTGACAAAGGATTTCTCTGCTCATGTTGATTTCTTGGTTTAAGGTCGCAGACATGTATAAAGCATCAGTAGAATCACTGAGCATGGCTGAAACAGGACTTGGGTTTTCATTGTTTGTAGTTGAATGTTTACTGTTATTGTTCTTTTCTCTAACCATGACCCTAGGCAGAAAGTGAGCATCTTTGCAGCTTTTCTATGCTGATGGGCAGAACTTTTCTAAACACAGAAATTCTTGCATATTTCAGGCTTTGAAAAAGGATCCCTACCATGAAACATACTTGTTTCCAAGAAGGACTATAAACTTTTTCTTTTAACTTTACATATATATGTATATATATATATATTTTTTTTTTTTTTTGCAGTACACGGGCTTCTCACTGTTGTAGCCTCTCCCGCCGTGGAGCACAGGCTCCGGACGCGCAGGCTCAGCGGCCATGGCTCACGGGCCCAGCCGCTCCGCGGCATGTGGGATCCTCCGGGGCACGAACCCGTGTCCCCCGCATCGGCAGGCAGACTCTCAACCACTGCGCCACCAGGGAAGCCCCTACAAATATATTTTTAATGCATTATTTCCATAGGTTTTTAGTTGGGCAGAAGGGGAAGCAGTCAATGCTAGTTTAGATGAACATATAGAGATGCTTCTCTCCAGGTTTTATAAAAATTGTTATTGTTATTTTAAAAAAAGGAAATAAATTTTCCAAATTATTAGTAGGAATACAATATAGAGAGGTAGAAAAAATTGCTCCAATGGACAGTAGACTTTTTCAGAGTTTCAATAATTTTAAGGTTAAAAAAAACAATTTTATGATTATAAAAATTATCTCATGTCACAAAATTTTTTCCTGAATAATTTTTTACATTAGATCTGTTTGGTGTGGTCCTAGTATATTATATCTCATTACAATCTAATCTTCTATGCTTTGCAACAGAGTTCTGATGAAATAATACAGAATCTGACACAAAGCTTTATTGTATGCTTCATAGAATTACAAGTGTCTTGGGAAGTATATAATGTTAAATAACATTTAAGATATTTGCATAAAACCTCCTAATGCTTTTTTATATTTAGAAGATACTAGTCTGCAGAAATAACATGAATAAATGAATACATATATAAATACATAAATTTATTAAATAAATTTATATATATATTCAGTACTTGAATATTAAAATAATCCATCATTTAAAACCATATTTATAAAATTCTTAAAAAAGAAATCTTATCTCTAAACTGGTACAATACTGCTATAAATTAATGCCTTTAAAAAGCCACTTACTCATGAAAGAAATATTTCAAGGATTATTGTCTTTAAAAGTTATATTGTCTCTGGATATAACTGATATGTTACCAACTTTAAAAAAAAAGGTGAATTTTCCCTCTAAGCTAATGTAGTGGTATTTCCATGTTATGTCACTAAAGGCCTTAGTCCAAATCCAGAACTTTTCAACTCACATGTTCATCTTGGCTAAGATCATGTACACATTGAGGGCTTCTGAAATATGTGATGTGCCCATACGGTTTGTAGCAGAGAGAAACTCTCAAACAGAATTTCAATTGCCTAGCAATATTAGGAATATTTGTACAGTGTAAGTTATTAAGTAATATCTTAATAAAATTTGTATTGAAATAATGTCATCATGAAAAATAGTCTCTCAAGTGAGAGCAGTAACAGCTTTTATTTATCCTTCATTTTTGAGAAATTATCAGGTAATTATGATTTGAGAAAATACTCAATGAAAACAAGTTGGGAGATTGTTAACAAAAGACCTAAACATATTTCAAATATAGTTTAATATATGATGTGAATAATTTATTAGTTAAATATGTATGCTCTCGAGTGTTTGTCATTTGACATGTTTTATACTGGCTTGACATTGAAAATTTTATGATTAACATGGTCAACATTAGGCAAACTTTACAGAATGGGAAACAACTTTCTAAGTGTAACAACTGGCTATAGAATCTCACTGCCATAATCGTTATGGTATGTTTATGTATACAATACTACTTTTATAACCTGAAAAATATTAGGTTCCTAATGGGTTCTGAAAAAAATAACTGTTGAAACATTCTGAGGTTGAACACTATAAGGCGCAAAATTTCTCTTAGTTTATCAAGTAGGATGGTGACAAGCCCCAGGACCTGTTCCAGCCATGTTAAGTTGAGCTGGAAGAACGCAGAGTATAGAGTATGAAGTAGTGGAAATTTTATTTAACCAGGGTTGTTAACCAGGGGAGTTTGACAAAGTGAGAGCAGGGTAAAAGCTAATGCAACTGAGTTATTATAATGATTGACCACTGAGTTAAAGTTGGGTAGAAGAGGGAAGGCAGTTAGGACAAGAGGGAGGTAAGGAGCAGTGAAAAAATGGTGGATCTTATTAGGTATGAAATACGTGAAGAGTCATCATGCAATTGTGAGTGAGTTCGTAGAGAGTAGGGGCCTTAAAATTAAGGTTATGGAGGGTTTGCAACCCTTGTAATGACAAGATCTAAGGTATGACAATTTGTTTTTCTTAAAACAAAGACATGAAATACTGTGTCCTACCACTCCCATATGAAAATATTGTTTGCTCTAGTAAAAGTAAAATCTTTGCATTCACCACCCACTGATCACACTATCCCTTCTCCCCTATGCGGGACTTCTTGTTTCCCCATGTTGCAGAATCCTGCTTGAGCGATTCTTAGTTTTACATCTCCTCCTTGAGCTATTTCTCTGTGACACTGGTCTTAACCTACTTCTCGCATCTCATCAATTACATTACTCATGTTAATACAAATCTTTGTAAGTTTCAAAGTGATTTTCCCATAAATTAACTAACATGAGCTTTACTTATAATTATGAACTTATTTATGATATAGATATCAAGTAATACAATAGTGAATACATTAACCAATGAAAGTCAGTTTTCTTCTAAAATTTTCCAGATACCACTAAGATACCAAGACACTGGATTGACTAGCTTATTGATCTGATGGAGTTTGATATTTTAATATTATTACTTGTTACATCCTCACTTGGGTTAATGTAGCAGACTGAAATAAGATATAGAAGACCAGAATATGACACTTAGCATTATTATTATTTTTTTAATTAATTTATTTGTTTTTGGCTGTGTTGGGTCTTCGTTGCTGCACGTGGGCTTTCTCTAGCTGCGGTGAGCAGGGGCTACTCTTCGTTGCGGTGCGCGCGCTTCTCATTGCGGTGGCTTCTCTCGTTGCGGAGCACGGGCTCTAGGCGAGCAGGCCTCAGTAGTTGTGGCATGTGGGCTCAGTAGTTGTGGCGCACAGGCTTAGTTGCTCCGCGGCATGTGGGATCTTCCCGGACCAGGACTCGAACCCGTGTTTCCTGCGTTGGCAGGTGGATTCTTAACCACTGCGCTACCAGGGAAGTCCCCAGCTCTATTATTTAATTAATGATAGACTTCAAAAAATCATGTAATTCATATGGATACTAATCTCCCTGTTCTTAAAAAAGTGCATTACTAATCAACGTAATGGAGACATGAGCACTAAATTAAAAATATTTGCATTCTGTACTAGCAGTTACCAAATATGAGATCTTGGTCAATCTACCCAAAACTCTTCTTACTTATGCATTTTTGTTAACTATTAATCTCACAGCTATTAGGAAGTTAAAATAATGTGAAGACCTCTTCTATATTGTAATACTATAAAGAAATATTAAATTTTCTGATAATCTCATCGTAATAATTTTGGGTGAATTGATGTTTTTACTTGCATTCTCTAGTGCTTATATTAATTATCCTCATTTAAACTTAGCAAAACCCAAATATCACATGTCAACTTAAGCTAGATTGTATAAATACTGGTAATTAATATACAAAAGCTCTAATATACCTAAGTATATAAACATTTTTATGATCCTATTGGTTTCTTAATATTTTACTGTTAATATTTGCCAGTTTTTAAATTCTGTCTTATTTCTAGTGTGGAAAAAGAAACTTTCCTTTATGTTTCCTGACTTTGCTGGCAAACATTATATATTCCTTTCCTTCTTTTTGGTATGTGGTAATTATTTACTTTATCTCAATGACATAAAAATATAGGTTTCACAACATTATTTATTATTCAATTATATCCACCACTATATTACATGAAGCTGCACTTTAACTGAGATGGTTTATTACTAAAGACTCTGTACAAATAATCTCACCATATCTATATCAAAAGCAGAGCAAATTGATTATTTGTAAGAGAAAGAATAAATATAGGTCACCCTCAGTGCTGGTGGTCGAGAGCCAAAGGTTGAAAACAACAGACCCCACGTTAAAAATCACTCTGAACCTCATAGAATATTTCAGTATTAGTTGTGAGATCATTTAGACTCAAATTTGCTACACCGTACTCATGGTATCCAGATACTTCATTTAAAAGGGCCATTCATTTTTTCAGTCACTTGTTTAATAATCTTAAAATAAACAATGCCTATGTGTCAGATATTTAGCTGGCTTTTAGTTAATGAGTTAGTTTAACCCAGAATTTCTAAGCCTAGTTAGTAAAATACATGTGAAAAAGAATTCCAATAGAAAATGATAAGACCTATAACACATGAATAAAGAAAATACTAGAGAATATGAATATGGAGAGAAGTCTGGAGTTCAGAAACATTTCACATTTAATAGAAAAAAATTAATGTTTTAATTAGGTCTTGCAGGAAGAGAAGGTTAGAGATTTTTCTGCCCATAACAATGGCATGTAAAACTCAGGAGAGACACTGATTTAGATCTTGCAAGAGTCTTAAGTGAGAGGCTCTGAAAATGACCATTCATACAGCTGAAATCATCTCGGTAGGTTGGCCATGTGGAAAGGATGGTTGGGAAGTGGTTGGCATTTATAGCAAGACGATCCTGACATTTGCAGGGAGGAATCATTTCCTATATGTAAATACAAATACTAAAAAGCCTTTAAGTGTCATATTGAATTTAATTAGTTAATGTGTTTTTTACTTTACTGTATTTGGAAATTGGTACTTTTCTCTAAGTAGATGTTCATTCCTTTGGGGAAATTTATAGGATTTCTGCCTCTTTTTAGAATCTATATCAGAAGGCCGCCATATTCTGTACTACTATCAGCTGAATCTATGAGGTAGAAAGGCTTAGAATAGGGTCCAAGCTGCACCCTACAACAATCGTGACTGCTCAGCTTTTCAGGGCCAAAGGTATCCTACCAATAAAATAAAGTAGGACAGAATAAAGATACCTATCCTCCACCCGCCCAGAGATGTTATAAGACAAAATGAAGCAATCAGGGAATTAAAAAATAGGCCTGATTGGGACTTCCAAAGCCTGAGTCCATTTTTTTTTTCCTTTCCTTTCCTTTAAAATATTGTCTTATTTGAAAAATAAAATAAAATGAAGAAATAACTTCATTGGATATAAGAATAACAGGCTCGATCTGCTCTAATATCAAGCTATTATCATTAAATTGATGTTTTATATGCTTCATATTAATAACATTTCATTTTTTAAAGTGTTCTGAGTTCCTTTGGCATGTGTATTCACATACTCTCATAGGAAAGTTATTGGTATTCCATGAATACCCAATCAGATATAATTTATTTCTATATACCTTGTTACACAAGATCACATTTTGGTTCTGCTACTTCCTTCATGTGACTCTATGGGAAAAGCTGGGTTAGGACACTTGATTTACTGTTTTGCCACTACTGTCCCACTGGGTCTAGTTGGCAATTGCGATTTCCTCCTGGTGTTCTAGCAGTTGGATAGAAAACTTCGTGTCACACTTGTTTTCTCCCATTTTGGTCATCATGCTATTGACTAGGCCTGGAGGGGAAGAAGCCGTTATGGAAATTGGTTTTGCTGCTCAGCTTCTGCTGAAATTCATATACCTGGTGTGATGCTCCCTGTACTGTATGTCAACATAGCCTGATATTTATTAACAGAGCTTCCTTCTAGGTAACCATAAAAATAGATGAACTCCAAATATCCCTTAGTAAATCAGAAAACTTAAAAAGGCATGTAGCATGCTTATGTTGCTTCAGGAGTACTTAAACATTGTTTTTGTGCTTCTAGTTGCAATATATTTAATAATATAAATACTATTACAGTTGCACAAATATTAGAGGTTCAAATCTAATTAGCTCAACTTCTGGACTTGTGCTCTTTTATTTTACATTATTGTCCTTAGAGTTTTATTTCCAATTTTATATTTTTAAAAGTCCAATGGATGTAGGAAAAGAAGGAAAAACATGGGCAATACAATCAGATTTCTAATTTTAGAAGACTACAAAATTATGAATGTAAGAGGTTCCTTCTATAGTGAATCTATACTTTTTTCGGTCCATATTCATATAATTCTTTTTCTATGGAACATAACATGGAAGATTGCATTTATTAAACTCTTTTTTTTTCCTATCCTTGACTGTGTTCTGTCTTAAAATTTAGCCATATGGTATAGCATCTGTTGAAAAATATACTTATCTTTCTTAGGTTCTGGCTATAGTTATAATTAATTTGTCCTTCAAGACACCATTTTACCTGATACAAATAAATATAATTTTCTATAGCCCAAAATACAAAAAACAAACAATAAGAATTTGTTGAAAAGTCAGTCATGATGACTTTCACTTGCAGTTAGGGTACAAAGATCACAAGGATTGTTGTTTCCACCGTCATTCCAAGACCAGGAAATCTAGGTAGGCTTTATATATATGTATGTATTTGTTTAACCCATCAGAGAGAAGCAAGTACCGGAAATCTAAATGAACTACAATGCAGACAGTGAAGAGCCCTTTTCAGATAGAGAAGACCCGTCACTGTTTGTACCACTGCTAGACAAGGAATGTGCCATAGATGAGAGGAAGGAGAACCAGAATCTTTGGGAATACAGAGCTATCAGCCTTGCAAAGACTGGCTTGTGAGATTAATACCCAGAGAAGTGCTAGTTCCACCACAATCCATTCACACCCACACCCAGATCTTACCACTGACCTCCATCAAGTGTATTGGGGCACTCTTCTAAAAAATCTAAAAAATTAAGGATGAGTCAGGATTGCTTAGGACGTGCTCTATGTGTAAAGCAGTGCTGTTGACCCTGGGCGTAGGGAACAGGGGCTGTGGGACATCTCTTTGAGGACTTTGTTGACACAGGGTAACTGCAAAGACTGCATGAGGGGGCTTCCCTGGTGGCTCAGTGGTTACGAATCCGCCTGCCAATGCAGGGGACATGGGTTCAAGCCCTGGCCCGGGAAGATCCCACATGCCACGGAGCAACTCAGCCCGTGCGCCACAACTACTGAGCCCATGTGCCACAACTACTGAAGCCCGCGCGCCTGGAGCCAGTGCTCCGCAACAAAAGAAGCCACCGCAAAGAGAAACCCGCGCTCTGCAAGGAAGAGTAGCCCCTGCTTGCCACAACTAGAGAAAGCCCGTAAGCAGCGACGAAGACCCAACACAGCCATTAATTAATTAATTAATTATTTTTTTTAAAAAAAGAAAGACTGCATGAGGGCAGGGAAAGCAGAGCTTTCTTGAGGCAAAAAAAGCGAGAGAGCAAAGAGAACTCCCCAATGATGCAAAATGCTGGCAGCCTTATTTTAAGGAAAAGTCTCAAATGGTTTGAAAAGCTGCCCTCTACATCTCAATGGCATCTCCAGTTTTGCTGGGGCTTCAGTTTCAAGCAGTGTTGAAGAGAATGTCCTGATTCTGCCTTCAGAATATTTGGAGTTGTTACTGAGCTGAATCTAAAAATGCTGCAACAAACTTCCAAACTAGCTCGTCTAGAAAATGAATTCACTCAATTCCCCCTCTGGGATAACAACAGAAGGAGCCCTGGGGCCTCTTCTGGTATAAATATCAGATTCTTAATACTTTGTGTACTTTTACTGTTCTTTTATCCAAAGTGTTTGGTATGTACTACTAAAAAAAAAAAATACAAGTGAAGAAGCAGGAAATGTGACCTATGATCAAAAAAAAAAAAAAGTCACTACAAGCAAAGCCAGAGATCACCAAGATATTAAAATAATAATAAAAATATTTTAAAGTAATAATTATAAATATATTAAAAAATCTGATGTAGAAGATAAACAACATGTTTGAACACATGGGAAATTTCAGCGCTGATACAAAAACTATAAAAAAAGAATCAAAGGTAAGAACTAAAACTGTCTCCATTCACAAATGACGTGATTACTTAGGCAAAGATCCTAAAGAACCTACCTAGGAAATAATTCTAGAGCTAATAAGTGCATTTACTAGAGCTGTTCAATCCAAGGTCTATGGAGAAAACTCAACAGCATTTCTAAATACAGAAAGCAAACAATGGGACACTAAAATAAATGACCACTTACAATAAAAACATAATTTTCTTAGGAAAAAATATCAAATGACATGTAAGACATTTGCACTAAAAATTATAAAATATCCCTGAGAATAGACTCACACACATAAGGCCAATTATTTTTGAAAATGTGCCAAAGTAATTCAATGGAAAAAAAGAATTGTCTTTTCATCAAGTGATGCTAGAACAACTGGACATCTCCACATGAAAAAAACAATACCTCTTTCCTTACTCATAAATTGATCTGAGCTGGAGCATAGACATAAATATAAAAGATAAAACTGTAGACATTCCAGAAGAAAACATAGGAGAATATTTTTGTGATCTTGAGGTAGGCAAAGATTGTTTAGAGTTTGTAAAAAGCACAAACCATGTAAAAATTGATTAAACTTCATTAAAACTCATATGTTCTACTTATTAGAAAATGACATTAGTATTATAGGCAAACCATCAGCTGGGGAAAAGTATCTGCTAACCTTGCATCCAGAATATATAAAGGAAATGTAACAGTCCAATTAAAAGTGGGCAAAAGACTCAAACAGATACCTCAAAAAAGAAGTTATACAAATGGTCAGCACACAAAAATATCAATGCTCAACATCTTTATCATCTGGGAAATGTAAGTTCAAACCAAAATAAAATATAATTTTTCAATGGCTAGAATAACTAAATTTAAAATGTTTGAAAATAATAAATGTTGGTGAGGACATAGACACTGGTGATGTGTTTGTAAAATAAATTACATCAACCTTGGAGAACTGTATGTGGTTTTGCGGAAAGTTAACCATACATCTACCTGTGACCCTACGACTTCACTACTAGGTATTTATCCAAGAAAAATGAAAACATATGTTCTAAAATAAAGTCTGTACAAGAACGTTCTTGGTGGCCTAGTGCATATTAGCCCCAGACTGGAAAGAACCCAAATGTCCATCAATATATAAATGAATAATCAAAGTGTCCTATATTTTATACAATGAAATACCACTAAAGAATTTTTAAAAAAATAGCTACTAATCCAACCAAAATCATGGATGATCTCACAAGCATTATATTGAGCAAAATGACTCTCTAAATATGGGCTTCCCTGATGGCGCAGTGGTTGAGAGGCCGCCTGCTGATGCAGGGGACACGGGTTCGTGCCCCGGTCCGGGAAGATCCCACATGCCGCGGAGCGGCTGGGCCCGTGAGCCATGGCCGCTGAGCCTGTGCGCCCAGAGCCTGTGCTCCGCCACGAGAGAGGCCACAACAATGAGAGGTCCGCGTACCGCAAAAAAAAAAAAAAAAAAAAAAAAAAAAAAAAAAATATATATATATATATATATATATATATATAGTATGATTCTATTTTTATAATATCCCAGAAAAAGCAAAACCAATCTTGAGTGATAGAAATCAGAACAGATGATAAGTGGTGAGAGACTGACGGAGAAAAAGGCCAAGGCAAATTTTCTGGCTGCTGTTGTATATCTTGACTGGGGTGGTGGTTACACAGAGAGTGTTCACTTATCAAAATTCATTGAACATTTTGATTCTGTTATATATAAATGACACCTTAAAACAGAAAATATAATATTTAAAAGAATATTTTCAATGTCTAAGTCAAGCACCAAAAATTTACACATTGCCAATGAATTCGTATCTAAGGTTTGTTTGCCAATGAAGTCATATCTAAGGTTTGTTTATATAGTAATGAAAAATCCAAAAAATGAGAAATATTCATGTTGTATAGTATAGGACTTTAATTCTTTAAGGGTGAATACAGTTCCTTTGAATTATTTTTTTGCTCTAGGCACCATCATCACACAATATTTCATATCTAACCTATGGTTATTTTAAATGTCTTGTAGGAAACGAAACAAAGCAGTACATAGCATACCAATAAGAAGACAAAAATTGATAGAAAAACTTAACACGTTATTTTTTTTACTCTTCCAAACTACAGAATAGAATTGAAGAAACGAAAATTCTAAATGAAAATAGAATTTAAGAAATGATAGCTTTATACAAATTTTAAAAAGTTCTTATTCATGCAATGTAAATGTTATATCCTGGGTAGAATTGTTTTACCTTACGAACGTTCTTATTCTACCTTGCCTTACCAAACTAATTGGCTTGAGAAGCAGCAGAGTAATGAAAAAAATAAATTTACCACATTAGCACCTATGAAATTCAAATAAAACACTTAGGAAAGTTCAAAACACTTGGCATTCCATTTGTTCCTATGCTCAAAAAATGCTTTCTATATAGTGCATCTCTCCCTCCCCCCTTGTTACAATCTCTACTAAAAGTTCTTACTGTAAACTTGCTAAACTTCCCCCCCCCTTTTAAAATTCCAAGATTAACTCTTTGGACATACCTATGTCAACGGAGGCTGCATTACCCTACTTTTCCACAATAATTTCACCAATCAAATCCCATAAAAAACCCTGAGTAGCGTTTTTGCCATATATGTGGGCAACTCAGAACTTAGTGTGCACTAAGTTCAGTGCTATTCCAAAAAGACACACCAACTGCAATGTCTTAGGGAAGAAATAATAGCAGTATTTCCAAAGAGCCATTCAGACCAGGGACCAACAGTACGTATATGCTTAAATCCAGCAAAGTAACAGCCGTCTCCGAATTTCATCTTTATTATCAACTGCCCTCAGGGATTAAAAAGAAATCATAATCTCTCTGCATTTTTAGTGTTGTGATTGCTTCATCCAAATTAGAGAGCTTAAAACAATGCTGAAGGGACCCAGGAGCAGCTGGGAGAAAGTTCAAACACAGGTCAGCATGCAGCCTAACTGAGCTAAGGTTTCTGCATCTTTAGCCTAAATTAGAGGAGCATTAAAAACCAATGTACTGTGATGTGAAATGGCAGTTCTGAGACTTGTACACAAACAATGTGGAGAAACGTAGACAGGGTGTTGCCTTGCAGATATGATGTATTTTGAAAGCCCTGACAGAAGCTTGCAAAAATAAAACATGAAGAGTTCAATGCTCTCATACCACCCCTTCCTCAAAGCCTCAGATAAGTTGTAGGTAGTAAAATGCCCTTGTACTGAACTCAATATAGCCTATAAAATCCATACGATTTGTAAAGAGGTACTTTATATGATAACTCCTCTGATAAGGGCTGGGGGGCAGGGAGAATGAGACAGAGCACGCAAGTGAGAGAAAGACAGAACGAGGCAATGATTAGGGAATTGGGTCTGTCAAAAAACGGATGAAAGGAATCTTTCTTTCGGGGCTTTACTTTGTGCGTCCTGTCATGTCAACCTTGTTTATATGTGTTTTCTGAAATGTGAACGTTTTTATACTATATTTCATTAAAGCTAATCATTCAGGAATAAAATCCTTTCACTGACCCAAATTTCATTTTGATTTCGCTATGTGTATCTGAATGACGCCTAGAGGTCTACTGTCATCTGACTCCATTTACAAAAACATCTCAACGGGAAAAAAAGGACTCTAAACAGAAATAATGATTTCTTATGCTTTATATGAGCATAATAGAGGGCTCTCAAGATTAAATAATTAAAAACGTGTATCAAAGGGGAAGCGAAAATACAATTTGTCTCTGCAATTATTATTCAACCGAATATCAAATTTATCTTGGAGACTTCTGTTACCCAAGGTAAAAAAAAGACAAAGCAAAAGTACCACACTGTATAGAGTATCATTAATTAATACCAAATATGCTGTTTATATCAAAAGAGATTAGGTTTTCCTGGATTTAAATTCCTAAAGGAATTTGTCACTATAGGTCCCTATATTAGATACTAATTAATTAGTGGGAAATAGTAGTTTGCAGAGTAGTCAAAAGTAGTTTACAGAGGAGCATAGATTGGGACTTCCCAATCTATGGCGCAGTGGTTAAGAATCCGCCTGCCGATGAAGGGGACACGGGTTGGAGCCGTGGTGCCAGAAGATCCCACGTGCCGCGGAGCAACTAAGCCCATGCACCACAACTAATGACCCTGCGTGCCACAGCTACTGAGCCCACATGCCACAACTACTGAAGCCCGCATGCCTAGAGCCCGTGCTCCGCACCAATAGAAGCCACCACAATGAGACACCTGCGCACAGCAACGAAGACCCAAAGCAGACATAAATAAATAAATAAATGAAATTGAAGAGAACAAAAGGAAAGCATAGATTTTCTTAAGCTGGCCTCTTCTTGTGTCAATCTTTCATAATATTCAAAGCTTACAGGTTTAATGAAGGCCACTCTCTCCAGGCTTATACTAATTTTAGGTATATCCAAAGTTTTACCATATTCTATGTTGCAAAATAAAAAGGTCCATATTCTGTAATTATAAGATATGCGGATGTCAAGTTCAAACATTTGAACTTTTTTGGTGTCTAGTCTCTCTTATTGTCTCCTTTTCATTCTTCAAATCCACCAAGTGATAATTTGGTTATAATAATAATTAATCATTATAGCACAGAAATATTTAATACAAATATATTTCTAAAACTCTGGGAGGAAACAGTTTCGAATCAGAAGCTTCAGGCAATTCCATGAATAATAAGATTACCTTTGGCATTTCTAAACTTTATTTGAAAAATAATCTTAAAAGTAGAGTACATGAGGGAGGGAGAAACGCACCTGGGCCTCATCTGTTGATATCAATCAATATAATAATGTACACGTCTATTATGCTGTGATCTGTAGTTTTGATATACCTAAAACATTTATGATAGCAAAAAATAAACACAAAAATTGTGTGTAAATGCCTACATACAATGCTTGCATTAGAAATCTTGTTTCTAAATCTCAGAAAGTTAGAGTATGTAAAGTGTCTTTATCTGAAGAAAAATGGGATTCACGTGAAATATACTCTCAACAGATTAGAATATTTCTAATTAAACTTTCCTTTGGGACAATACTGAACTCCTGCTCTATTTAGCCAGTCACAACAATTGAACATTTTCGAATGAAACTGATGCAGAATTTTGAAGAGGGAGCGCAGACTTAACATGCATTATGGACTTATGAAATCACTATTATCAATCATTAAAATATCACAACTAAATATTTTTTCAAGTGATTTCAGAAAATATTGTCTTAGACCCCATGGCCCTCTGTGCCAATGGATTTTAATCTATTTCAATCTTTATTATATCAAATGTTGTTTTCCTCCCTCATAATTGAAATTTTCACCACAAAGACTACTGGCTGTACTGACTCATTACATGGTGATCGTACGCCTTTGGATCACCTCTCCGTCTGAGTACCGTTGACCCTGAACAACATGGGTTTGAACTGCGAAGGTCCACTTATCAGTGGATTTTTTCCAATAAATACAGTACTACGTGATCTGAGGTTGAGTGAATCCATGGATTTGGAACCCAGAATATGCAAGGCTGAATACGGAACTTGCGTATCCAAGGATTCGAGTGTCTCTGGAGGGTCGTGGAACCAATCCCTCACGGATATAAAGTGATGGCTATAGACTGAAGCTAGATGTAAACAGAGCTCCTGACTGACACGGATCAGAATTCACTGATGTCTGCCTTATTTTTCCTCCTGCAATATGAGATGTGTCTTTGAAACATTCAGCTGTTTCAAAGGCCTGCTCTTGGTCGCACGTAGAAGTTCCTTAAACTACTCAGATCGTGGATCACAAATATCTGTTAGCTGTGAAGACCTTTCTTAAATCACTCATTTGGAAAAGCTTGTCTGTGTATCGCCTCTAGTTTCTCAAAAGTCAAAGTAGCTTCCTTAATGCTATGGGAGGCTCCTCCCATGCCTTGTTACTATTCTCAGAAGTGAGTCAAACCGAAAAACAACAAAACCTAATAATTAAATTATGTTCTTACAAGTAATAATGTTATATAAATACATTTTTTTCTTGCAGGGACTGTGAACAATTTTGAATAATGTGAACTAGTCATTGAGAGATTTATGCCTCAGGAATGGACCCATTTTTTCATTTTGGAAGGACCGAGAGGGTGTAACCTGAAAGTTCGAGAGGGAATAGTTGAAAGGAAGTATGTTTGAAGTGTTAACTGCAGATTTTCAAATTGTGATGGCATTGGGGAAAAATTCTATTTTTCCAAACCGTTTAGACAGTACTAGTACTGAGAGTTTGTATTTTATTTTACTTTTCATTTATTTTCTTATATGAAGTATAGTTGATTCAGGTGTACAGCAAAGTAATTCAGTTATACATATGCATATGTATATATATACACGTGTGTGTTTATATATATATATATATATATATATATATATATATTCGGATTCTTTTCCATTATAGGTTATTACAAGGTATTGAATATAGTTTCCGGTGCTTTACAGAAGGACCTTGTTGTTTACCTATTACGTTTATAGTACATACTGTGTATCTGAGAGTTGGTATCTTAGAAAGGGTGTGTGTATGTGTGTTTGTGTGTTTGCAAGCACGCATGTACATATCTTATTCAACAGTTACACATCAGGCAAAATAACAAAATGGTGAGTCTGCAATATACACACTGATGGAGAACTTCTAATGCGGCCACACTCACTAGACTGCTTCGAGGAACTGCAGGGTCCAACAGCAGAGGTGCCCTTCTCCAGAACTTGGGATGCTGAAGGCTCCTACAGGCCTTCTTGCCAAAGCCAGGTAACCTCTATACACAACATCTCACACCTACAGGGACTCAGGAAATGAACTATGGTGACCTAGTGGTTTCCAAAAAGTGGGTTGAATGCCATATGATTGACTTTAAGAGAAAAAAAAGTGTTTTCTCAAAGAGCTAGGGAGCAGAGGGCAGGGTAGTCCAGTCAGAAACTGGTGATTTCCCCAGAGAATTCCATTTGAAGGATGTCTTTCCATAGATGCTTCTTCCATGGTGTGTGGGAAAAGTTCTCCATAGCAAATGAATAAACATCTTTCCTTTCATCTTCATAATCTTTTACTTTGAAAAGTAAAATCTGATAAACTCACATAGTTTTGTGGGTGGTATTGTAGGAAACAAAAAAGAAAAGAAGGAGAAAGGGTGACCTCTCTTTCTGTCTTTCTCTCGCTCTGTCTCTCTCTCTCTCTCTCTCCCTCTCTCTTAATGTCCATGGCCAGGACCTCTTTTCAAGACCTGTATCCAGGACCCCTGGGGGGAGCCCCCAGGATAGGAAGAGATGCCCATGGAGGGATTGAGAAGAGTATCAGACGAAGTAGAGAAACAACTAACTGGACAAGCCAGGAGCCAATAAGGAACAACTCCATGTCCATTTCCCCCCATGTAGTGAGGGGTATTCCTTAAAAGCAGGGAAACAGTAAATTTTGGAGTCTATGTGTGAAACATGGAACCCATAATAACACTATTTTCTAAATGTAAAGATTTCTTACTTGATTTCCAACACATTATTATTATTAGTTTGCCTTGTAACAGTATTTTGAGGCTCATGGTTTAACCTAATATTTTCACTTCTGCTCCAGCTCCATATTTGAAATGTAAATTTTGTGAAATGAGAAATGTTTTCATCGTGCCTCTTATGAACACTAATTCAAAAACTCGCTCAGAGATGAATGAACTGGTTCTCCCTCCAGTGGCACACGTGGGCCTTGAGTGGGGACACAGCTGCCAAAGCCCACACCTGCGGGAGCTGGGAAGGTGGGCTGGGAAGATGGCTTTGAACTGACTGGCTTCCTAGTGGAAACAAAGAAAATAATTTGCTCGATTAGATCATGGCTTGTCTTGGAAATAATCCAGCTTAATATCTGCCAGCATTCTGAAGGGATCATCAGTGAAAGACAGTACTGTGTGCATGGGCGATTCAGGAATTAAAAGAACAATGACAAATAACACACTGGCTCTCCACTGCAAAGCGTGTGAAATATTCCAAAAGGAAATGTTTCAGAAGTATAACCGTACCTCTCACACTGAAAACATCACTTAAGTGATCGTATCAACCAAGAATTAGGAAGCTACCCAGAGGTATCAGCATTGTTTTAGGAGGAGATTAAATCACATATTTATCTAGGAAATGAAAACTTGATGCCTCATTTTCACTGTCCATTTGTTCATATTGATTTTTTATCATAATTTAGAAACAGAGCCAAACCCTCCCAAACACAAAAGCAGAATAAACCTCACTTTCTTATTACACCAGAGAGCTTCTAAGTAGCGGAGGATTTTGATTTAGATTCAGGCATTAAAATTAAATCACACAACCTAAGGAAAAATGATCTGTAATAATGAAAGCCACACACATGGGATATGAAAGTGGTCTTGAGTAATGAAACTAACTACAGTTGCAGTGTGTGAGGCCAGTGTGATTTAATGAAGAGTGCTTTTGAAAACCAATTTCTTCTCTGCTGTCATCTATCGATTGCTGGCATATTAGCAAACAAATTACTGGAAGAGATGAATATCATACATTAGAAAGGAATTATTCCTCCTCAATTAAAGTAGCTTCATTTTAGATGCCCTGTGGAGGCTGTTAGGACTGGGCCTGTAGGTACCATTTCAGGGCATAGCAGAAGCATCAGCTGGACAAGGTTATAAAGGATGCCCTTTCTCTAACTGTTACACAGTGACACTAGCCACCAGGGAATGAAAAAGTGTGTGGTACTGATATTGACAATTCTTTCATTACCTGAGCTCCTTGACGCGCTTGTTTTAATGCCACCTGAGGTAATGACCGAGGTCAAGATTTTTCTGCATTCATACTGAGCTGCCTTGAAAGCTCTGAGTTGGCACTTTTTTCTTTTCTCTTCTTTTAAAATCAACATCTTTATCTTGTTTGGTCCATTTTAAGATTTTCTGATTAAAATGTTTATCAGTGATAGTTTAACCAGGTTACAGAATTTTATGACATTTTTTTAAAAAGTACTTTTTTTTGGTGGGCAATAAAGATCATTATAGTAAATACTTTTTTATGAGCAGATTAAACAGATGAGGATTGAAATCCAGTGAACTCATGAAAAGGGCTTTATCTACCCGTCTCATTTTTTTGTGAGTGATTTGTATGGCATTAATGTTTTGGGAAAACACTGATATGGTTTCAATCGCTTTGATTTAAATCACAAAAAGAATGCATTTTTCAGTTGGTCCTCATAAACCAGAAGCATTCTTACTTGGTAGTGGGAAGAAAAAGAGCCTGTCCAGCTATTATCAAATCCCTTTCTGACCTATGCTACGTGACTCTGCATTGATTTTACTTCTCTATTTGACTTCTAAGGAATTTTAAGTACGTAACACTAAACTAATGTCTAGCAAGAATCATTATGAGATACGTTAAAAGGGAATTAAATATTTTTATTCATATTTATAGGCAATAAGAGAGAAAAAGGACAGGAAGAAAGAAGGAGAAAGAAAAAGTTTTCATGGTTGGAAAACTGTGAAAAGAATCCCTCAAATTCCCTAAGAGAGAAAAAAATCTCTACCTTATATGTTTGGGATGGAAATAATACATGTGCAACATGTGCAAAAGGACTTTGTAAGTATGAAGCTTTCTGTAAAGGAGAGAGCTGAGTGCTACGGGAACCAAGTGCCATGATCTCCAATAGTGACTGAACAAAAATTCTCACCAATCACCTGGGTCTTGAGATTTTGAATAAGAAGTTGTTGGAAAGGTCTTCTGAGATAGCACTTGAAAAATGGCTTCTTCCTCAACGTGTAGAATGAAAAACTAATGCTAAAACATCATAGAACATTGTTTGGTGGCTCACACCTGGTCTTCCTAGATGGAATGAATACACAAGTTGCTGGCGCTACTCAGCAAGTTAAAGAAAATCAAGGACAATGACACAGACTCGTTATTTCTTTCTTTCCTTTTTGCTACTATAAATACCTGTCTTCTCTTTTCATGTTATGGATGCTTTTATACAAAAACCGGCAGGTAAAAAGAAGGCAACATTATCAGGTTAAATAAGTAGTTTCTATATCATTTTAGGATATCTCCTAGATAAATTAAGACAAGTAATTATAAGGGAGAAAAAAAAATGCATGAAAACTTACATTTTTAAAAAGCCTGAGGCCATAGATAGACTTATCCCATGCATATTCATATGCACCTATAAAAATGTCATAGTTTTAAAATTCAAGTGCTTTTACTCCAGTGTCATAATCCTGGGACTAATATATATATACTACTATATATAAAATAGATAACAAACAAGGACCTACTGTATAGGGAACTATACTCAATATTTTTTAATAACCTATAAGGGAAAAGAATCTGAAAATATATATATATATGTACACATATATATATATATTTATATCTGAATCACTTTGCTGTACACCTGAAACCAGCACAACGTTGTAAATCAACTATATTTCATTTTAAAAATAATAAACAAATAAATAAAAATACAATTCTTAAATTGGAAACTCTTTCTTCAAATAATAGCTGTAAAGGAAGCCCAATATTAAAATATATATGTATACACGCACACACATAGGTGTGTGTGTGCGTGTATATACATATAAACTAAGCTCTCTATTTTAAGATACACGAGGGTGAAGAGGGTACCTTGGAACGCTGTCTGCTGTCTCCCACCTGCACCCTGTTTTTCTATAACCATAATTTAAAGATTATTGAAATAGCTCTGCAAAAGTAAAGTGAGATTTCTAAACTTTGGCTTTAAGTTATGAAATAAAGTGAAAGCTACAGAAGCCTTGTGTCACCATGGGAAATTTTTATTGTTAAAACTACTTGTCAAAAATTAACCTTTTTTTCCTACATTTATTAGAAGTAATATCATCTACTTATTAGAAGTCATAACCTTTGTAGCATTGTGTGTAAGTTGTTCTGAATAAAGTTAAGGGGATGTGAATTTGAAAGAAAAAGAAGTCTGAATTATGCAGCCTGAATCATCTCCCATGATATTAAAAAATATCAAGATATTTTTATTAGCGACAAATCTGAAAACTAATTTATCCAGTAAATGACACCAGCACTGCCCAACCCCTTTCTATATTTCTTAACTCTTTTATTATCAGCCAACCACGTCCATAAGTTCACAAAGAATTTCCATTAAAAATGAGCCTTACAGAATACATAAACCATGAAATTATTGTCAACAGTGCTACAATTCCCTCAAACATAAAGTCCAATAAAAATACTCTTGGTGTAGATAAAGTCTGTGAATACGCTATAATGTGGAGATAACACACTGAATGGACATTTATTAATCACAGTAAAATACCCATTAAAACTAAATTGCATGTGTGTTAAGCAGAAGCAGTCAGGATATCATAAGACAAATCACAGTATTAGGTTTAGCCCCAGTTTGAGTTGTAACCTGACCTCAGCAATCTGAGATCCCTGGGTTCACAGTTCTTTCTGTGACTGGTCTGCTTGTGCAGGCTCACACTGGCCGGTCTGTGGCCCCTTTTAATTTTTTTTTTTTTTTTTTTTTTTTTTGCGGTACGCGGACCTCTCACCGTTGCGGCCTCTCCCCCTGCGGAGCACAGGCTCCGGACGCACAGGCTCAGCAGCATGGCTCACGGGCCCAGCCGCTCCGCGGCATGTGGGATCTTCCCGGACCGGGGCACGAACCCGCGTCCCCTGCATCGGCAGGCGGACTCTCAACCACTGCGCCACCAGGGAAGCCCCGTGGCCCCTTTTCACAGAGGAAAATGTCTCCTCATTAGCCATGTTAACAGTGAATAACTGCTGACAAAAACTACCCTATTGTATTTGACCCTGCTCACTTTGGGGGAAATAAAATGAAAGCCAACAACAAAGGGAATATGGAGTAATTTTTGCAGTTCCTTGAAATCCAGGCAAAGGAGAGAGGGATGCTTTCTAAAAGTGGGAGCAATGGTTGTCAAGAGTGGCAGGTAGGCACCATTCACTGAATGACCTGGAATAACAGGACTCCAAGGCCAGATGGGTGTGATGGCGGCACTGAGTTCAGCTGTGACAATTCAGTGTGACCTTGACTCTGCTGTCCTAAAAGGCCTTGCAGAAGAGTTAAGGCGAGACAGTTTTTTGTTTTGATTTTGTTTTTGTTTTGTTTCTCCTTGCATTTTCCCGAGTCTATGAGACCCAAATCCAATAATCTTCATGATATACTACCACAGTATACTCACCTCTGCACTGGGCATCATTTTGTTTATTTATTTATACTTATCACCATGGTATCAGAAATAGAATCCAAAAATCATACTTAGTTTGTAAATGAACATATAGAGCCTCTGGGTTAAAATAATATACAGATAATAATACACAAAATAGTCTATGTGTAACAACCTAAGACTGTCTATTGGGTATTTTCTGGTATTACACATAGGTTTGCCACTATTAATGCTGACCAACTATTCGGGTTTGCTCCAAATGAGAGTCTTCCCAAGATGCGGGACTACATCTGGGAATCCCCAGGCAAATTGGCATGAGTTGGCTACCCTAATTTCCCTTTCCTCATTTTAAAAATTTGTTCACTTATTTTAGCTATTCAAAAGTAAAGGGATTTTTTGTTGTGGTTCAAATACCTGATGTTGTCAGGAGGGAAAAAAAGTGATGGCACGTTGAAATAGGACTCTTGGGTTGAAGGAGAAGTATAATGAAGATTAAAAATATTTTGACAATGTAGAATTAAAGAGTTACAGTGTCAGGATATAGGTTCATGGTGAATCATTTCACAAATGAAGGGAAAAAACTGCTGTTGGAAGTTAGCAGAAATAGCAATAATGTTGTCATTTCTTTTAAATTCTAGTTCAATTAGAATCATGCTGAGGAAAGAATGATGTGTAAAGAGAACAGGTATTTGTTGAGTGCCTGTGATGTGACTCTGGAATCACAGCCCATTTATTCCTCCCATGAACACTTTCACTCTGCACTACATTTTCTACTTGAAGATAAGATATAACTTCAGAGCAATTAAGAGTCATAACCAAGCTTAAATTGCTGGTAAATGAAAGACGGTGATTTGAATTCAGATCTGTCTGTTTCTAAAGTTATTGCTGTAGGAACCAACACTGGAGTTTTTCCATAGTCACTGCCATGCTTCCCTGGGGTGGGGTAGACTAGGGGTTCCCTATTCCAAGTGATCAGAAATGAGCTTAGTTCTAGTGGCTTCTGCAGAAAGACAGAATTACAAAATTATAAATTTAAGTAAAATTACAATGGAAAGCAGGAATATGTGAAAGCACTGCTTGTCTTTAAAAAATAATCTTTCAAACCTGAGTTAGTTAGATTTCTTCTAGGCAGCTAAAATATCTCCTCTTGCCTCTTCCATTTCCCACTTATTCCATCTCTTCTAACTTCCCTCCCTCTCTCTTTCTTATAATTTGGCTTTTAAAATTTTGTCCAAAGGTTTTTACTACTTGCTGTAGAAAATGTAATCCAATTCAAAAAGAGTATGAAAGTGAATATCCTCCAAATGCCCCAAACCCCAGAAACAAAACTTTTGATTACCTTTCAGTCTGTCTCTATCTCCGCACAGGTGTAATTGTACAAACTCTCTCTCTCTCTCTCTATATATATATATATATACACACACACATTCATATATATGTGTATGTAAAAAATATGCTCACAAGGCATATTTTTTATTCAGGTCATTAACATATAGTGTAGTTTCATGCACCAGTGTATCATACATTTTAATGCTACTTAATGATGGAAGTATAGATGGTTTCTAAATATTTCAATATTTTTAAAGACAGTATAATTAATAACTTTGCATTAACATCTTTATGCACCTTGTCCAATGGGCTTCTTGCAATAATAAGAGTAAGATTGCTGGGTTAAAAGGTATGCTCATTGCTCATTTAAATTTGATGTATTGCCAAACTTCTCTATTAGGAGCTTATATGAAAATAAACTTCCATATTTCATACTGTGGGTAATAATTTGTTTTATGTACACACATATACAAACACAGGGTATATGCTAAAACAGGTAACAAAGGTCATGACATCATTATTACTGACATTGATGTCATTATTATTCTGGTTTTCTAAATATAATATTTAGTAATATGCAGTAATAGCCATTCTTCTATAATGTGTAATGTTTTACTTATAGAGAATATGTGATTACTGAAGGTTTGAAATAGTTTAATTACCTTTAATCCTATCTAAACTACTATTATGTGGAGTAATTCTCAGAGAACTCTTTTTCTCAAAGCTACTAGAAACACGCTAGTATTTTCCTATTACTTCTTGGGTCATATATGTTGTCCTATTTTCCTTCACATTTTACTTATTTTTCATTTATCCATTTGTTCATTAAGCGAATTTGTGTTTGGGTGCCACCCTTGTGGCAGGCACAGTTCTATATTCTTAGTGAACCAGAGTCAAAGATTTCTGGCCACATGAAGTTTCCATTCTAGCACAACAGACATTTTCTCTAGAGAGAAAATAAAAAATAAATAGAATACACAAATCTTTGAGTATGTCAGAATTTGACCCATACTAAAAGGAAGATAAAAAGTAGAGCAGTTTAAAGAACATCTGAAGTGTTCAAGCATATTCAAGTAGGAAGGATCAGTTGGCAGTGTTAAATAGGGTCTTCAGGGTGGTTTTATTGAAAAGTTAAGATTGGAGGAAAGAAAAAGACTGATGGAATGAGGAAGTTAAAAAACATAGCTAGTGAAAGACATTTCTCAGAAGGAGTGATTGGAGCAAAATTCCTGTGTCAGGAGTGTGCTTCATGGGGTCTAGGATTGGCAAGGGTCCCGTATCACTGAACAGAGTTCAGATTATTATCATACAATTATTTGCATTCATCTAGATCCTCAGTAGCTCTCTGTGTTCTAATTCAGCTCTCGCACTTACTGGGGCTTCCTGACTATAAGAGACTTTACCTCTCTCTGTCTCAGTTTTCATTTAGAAAATGAAGGTATTAAAATACTGACCTCGCTGTGTTGATGAGAGCAATGAATGAATAAGTACTTGTCACACATTTAAAGCAATGCCTAGCACATCATAAGAACTAAAAGTGGGTTAGCTCTTATCATTGTCATCACCACCACCAACAGCAGCACCGTCAATACCATCATTTCTCACCCAAGAGAAATTAATTTTGTAAATATCAAGTCATTGGGATTTTTGTAGTTTTAGCCAATTTAGCCAACATTTAGTCTAGGTCGGTTGTCATCAAAGATTTGTAATTTTCTTTCCAGCCGTTCCGATGTCCAAGGTGGTAAAAAGGTAACCATATATAAAGGTAATATATATTATATTCCATATTGTATACGTCTTAATAATCAAGGTTTTTGGCTTGTGAGTCTTCTCATGTTGCATACAGTAGCTCATTTAAATCTTCCTACATAAATATAGGATTACAAATCCTAAGAATATGTTTCAATATTATTCCTAAATCATTGTTTAACTTCCTGAAATTTCTTGGGAGGTAGAATATTCATTCTGTGCTTTCTAAACTACTTTTGTTTGGCTTTTTCGTCTTCTAGATGATAAGAATCTTATGGGCACAAAGCTGCAATTTTTTCTCCAAATTTTATTTTGCCATTAGTACATAGCTACACAATGACAAGCAGATGTTTTAGAGGAAAATATACATTTTTGACGTGCGTTTTTCTTTAGTAAGAATTGGATATTCTCCTCTGAAATATTTCATTAACTAGTTTGATGGTATATTTACCTTTATTGGCAGAGGGAGCACCAGTGGGAAGGTGTTCAGTCAACACCAGGACACTGGTAGCTTTCCTGGCCTAGTAAGTGGTCCAGGTTGACCAGCTGTCATCAAACAAGGAGGAGGCTTGCTGTAGGAATCTGGAGCCTTGAGTTAGATTCTCGTTTGTTTAGTCTTTAAATTTCTCAGCTATAAAATTAAACAAAAATTAAAAGTTGTCCCCAGGTCTTTACTATAGAGTACCCTAATCCTCTTATTCTAAAATATAGTAGAGCTCAGTTTATCAGGAATCTCATTTGAATTAACCAGAATGTCTATTTGGCGACCTTTAATTCCATTTCTAGCTAAGCGTGCAGGCAGGCCAAAAAAGCAACCAAGTTGTTGCCATCTGAGGTCTCCCCAAAGACCTGTTTGCCTAAAAGCATCACACTTCTTAGCCTCCAATTATAAACTGTCTATAATTAGACCACTTCATATAGACGTCTAGTGACTTACAGACTTTAACTTTCATTTGGAGGCTGCCTTGGTGGCAGGCATCTAACAGATTACATAGCACATAGTAGCTACTTCATAAATATGGAAGGAATGGAAAAATGGATCAAGATGGAACTGTTAAATAACAACAACTCTATAACACTAGACTCCAGTAGTTTAAATTATCACACTTGCTAACACAAGTTACTTCCCAAACAGAAATAGAGGTCATCAATTTGTTAGTACTGAGAAATTAAACTTAAAAAAAAGAGCTGTTTTTATTTTTTACTCTCAGTTATTTTTAGAAAATATATAGTCTGTGACATTACTTACAAGAGAAGCTATTAGGATTTTCCACTTCGTTATATAATTAACCATAAAATGAAAGTAAATTCTGCAAAAATTGCTGAATGCTTTTTTTAGGCGTGATCTATTATTATGTCACTATTTCCTTCAAACCATTTTGTGTGTGTGTGTGTGTTGCTTTTGATGCTTAAAATACTTCTTCTAAAATGGGAAATGAGATAGCTTTTTCAGCTGTCATGATTTAAAGACAATCTTTTATAGTTCTTTTTATAGTTTCCTTTTCCTAAATATCTGTGTCTACCTCCAAAGTCTCTATCTATAACTAATGTACCTTTTCAGAAGTTAGAAAAAATAAATCTAATATTATCCTGTATATTCTAGATAATATAATTTATTGAGCACTCTTTGAAATATTTTGTGTTATTATTTTAAATGAACATATCTTAATTTTAAAAGAGAGTGAATATGATCAGACAGGCCATAAATAATTAAGGAGTGGCTCAATAAGATAATGGTAGACATATTTAATACGTACATTATCAATAAACTCTAGATAATCATATTTAGTATATTAAGTTGGAGGAAAATAAGTTTACTTACGAACATAGTACATGATTCATAAATCAATCTTCAGGCTTTGAGTATATATGTGCTTTGAGTAAACAATGACTAAGTAAGAAGGATTAGAAAACAAATTCTGGTATTGTTCAAACCAAATGTTTATTATGTGAAGTTCGACAAGTCACTTAAATTTTCTGATATTAGTTTTGTCTATATATATATTGGGTACAGTAATATCTGATCTTGCTGACACTGAAGGATTGTTTTATGATCAGATATAATAATAATAATAATAGTACAGTGATTTTAAAACTTTAAAGCATTTATCTATGTACAAAGCATCAATAATTGACAATTGACCAACCAGGAAGGTAGAAGTCCAGCTCCTAACCACTCCATTGAGTTCTCTAGAGGTGAGTTATAATTACTGATTGTCTTATTAAGTATTGTTTTTATTGATCAGATACTTACTTTCCGGTAGCTAACATTCTAAAGGATAAAAATAGACAATAGATTATAGACAAGCACACACACACACACACACACACACACACACACACACAAAATAGACAATAGACAAGCACACAAATACAGTTGATGTATCTTGATGGTGAAAAGTGCAATGATGGTCACCAGACCTTCTGAGGAGTACATAACTGAGTGGATTAGCTGTTTGATGGGGTGCAGTTACTGTAAACAGTGTACTCATGGGAAGCTTCTGAGAAGATGAAGTTTGAGATGAGATCTGTAGAGTAAGAAGAAGCTAGGCCGTACACCAGTGAGAGTTATAAATGATAGTATACATGGCCTTGAGGAATGAGATGGGTGGGTGAATCTTGAAAATATATGGCAAGAAGACTTGGCTACATTTGTTGATAGATTGAATATGGAGGATGAGAAAAAGAGAGTCTGAGTAAAAGATTTTTGGTTTGAGGAATTGGGTAAATAATAGTGTCACTTACTGTGATTAGAAAGAATGTAGGAAGAACAAATACAGAGCAGGAGAACAAGAGGTCAGTTTCGGACATGTTACATTTGACATATATGTGAAACACTCAAGTGGAGATGTCAAAAAGGATATATGCTTTTGGAGTTTAGAGGAAAGATAAATGTCAGGGATGTAAATTCTGTAATCGTCAGTGTGTGGAGCCTTTCTGAAAGCAAAGAAAAGAATGAGTTCATGTAGAGTTTGTAGACAGATAACACGGTATGAAAGAAAGAGAGAGAGAAATTGATGATAAGAAAAAGCAAGACGGATACTCAGTGTTTGGCGTCCACTTTTATGATCCATGCTTGTGTCATAACCAATTGGTAAATATGTTAAATAATAGCAAAAAACTGAAACAGCATTGAGTAACCCAGATAAGAAAGAATCCGGAGCGTACATTGGAGGATGACATTTTACCAAAGATGTGCTTTCGGTTGCACCATTGAGAAAAGACTTAGAATACAAAGTTTGCAGAAGGTTTGGAGTTTTAAGGGTGAAATATTGATGGAGTTCCTATAAGATTGATTTTTATATCCTAGTGATTCATAAGCAAGGTTTTCAGAAATGGGAGAATGTTTTTATTGAGATATGGGAAGAAAAGAGACAGAAAGAAATATTTGTCTGGTAGAGTGGAAAAACAATCTTTCTAGAGCCAAATAATAAGATTGTTAATGAGGGAGTTTTGTAATTTTAGGACCTAGAGGAGAAACAAAGTTTGAACAACACTGAAACAAGATACGAATACTATTCTTGTTCTTGTTCTATAAGCAGGAGTGAGGATCTGTGTAGTAATTCTCACTACTTTACAAAGTCCCTTTAGTCCTATAGCCTCCACACGTGTTTTTGTTACCCTCAAACTGAGATTTAACCAGAGTATATTAGATCTGGCAATGACCTTAAGGATCATTCTTTCCAACTATGGCATTTTATACATAAGACAAGCGAGGCCCCTGGGAGTTTAACGATCTAAACAATTGTATGACTGTGCTGTGGCAGTCAGGAGGCCCTTCCTCTGCTGTTCAGATTTCTTTTATTGGGTGATTTTTAATCACTGAATTCCCCTAACAGTCGATTATAGATACAATGATACTTTTCCTATACTATGGGTACATGTGATATAAGAAATTAACTGGGAAAGAAGAGACACATTAAAAAAATACATCATTGTTCTAATGTTTCCTTTGTGAAGGTTTTCTTTGTGAAGATTAAAAAAAAAACTTGGAAATATATATTACCATTCTGGTAATGTGATTGTCATACATTATTAGAACTTTTCAAGCTAAATGGTTTATTATTGCATAAAAAGGAACTGTATTTTCCACATTATCTTATAGATTTTCTTTCACCCTTTCGACAGAATATTCTAAACAACTCATATTCATAAAACAGAAATGAGGCACACAAATATGGATAAAATGTATCTACACAATTAGGAAATTTAACGAATGGTATTTTCTATTGACTTCTATTTTATACACTTGAACTGTCTATAAATGCTATTGTAAAGTTCCCAAGTGTAGCAAGTAGGCACAGATATGAATTTAAAGAGTCTCATTTGTAAAAATCATCTTTGAAGTTGTAAATTAAAAAAACATTTATTTGCATATAGGATCTTTCCAACAGAGGATCTCAAAGCATATTTAATTGTGACATGATTTATATAAAGCAAGAAGAGTGCCAAGAAAAGTCTTTATTTTTTCTTTATACAAGAGCATGCTACGAGGATAAATAGTCACTGAATATCTGCTTCTCAAACTACTAGCATAGTTTAAAAAATATTTTTCACTCCAGGAAATCTGTACTATAATACTTAATGTTTCCTTCTCTTCTCATTTATGATTTTTTTTCCATAACTCATGAGACATCTGATGAAACTATACATGGCATAAAGTGGCTGTGTGTCTTCCCTCATATTAAATAATAATCAAGGTCATTTGCCTAGATTATTTTTGCTACCAATCAGTTTTTCTTCTGAAATTCTAAACAATGAAGAAACTCAGACTATGGGTATAATTTTCAAAACAAAACTCATACAATTTTTTTCACTGATACAATATCTTATATATAGTTTATTTTCCTTTTTGTGTTCTAATATAGAATGTTTTTTAAAAGTATTCAATTAACATTTTTGAAATAGCAATATAGTGTTGAGTTATTAAATTAGGAAATTAAGGATCACTAATCCAAGGAGAATGCTTCTAGAGGGATAGAATTGAAAACTGTGAACCACACACAAATAAAGTAAATGTATTGACAGGTTTTGTTGATTGTATTTAGTTGAGTAAATTTACAAAAGAAAAGTAAGGTTGAGATGAAACTGTACTTATATCATGTATATTTTTTTATAGATAATATTTCTGTATTATACATGAATATTAAGTGAAGAGTAAATAGAATGAATGGAACTTGTTATGTAAGTGCTAAGTTAAGTTTTTTTACAGCAACATTCTGCAAAGAAAACTTCACAAAAGTCCAAAGCTAATAAACCAGGTGAACAAATCTCTAGTATTGGGAAGTGGATTGGGATAAAGAGAGGGGAAAAAAGGCTTTCTTAATGTCTCAAATTTATTGGCAAAGAGAGAGAGTGCTAAAGGTATCTTGATGCAGAGATCTGTGTTTGTTAAAAATAATAGAAAATATGTTTAACTATGAGGGTGTACTTAAAATATATTCCATTTAATTTTATATGATTACATATATTTAATTATCATAATTTCTTGCTGGATAGAGAAAGCAAAATTAAGCCAGCATTTTTAAAAGCATTGGTTTAAAGTATATAAGTACATGTCTTTCTCATAAACACTCAAGAAGTAGGTGGTCCAGAGCTAGCATACCCAATCCCGTATATTTCAAATCTTTTTATCAGGAAAGCTTTCAAAAGCATACGAATTAAATAGAATAGTATAACTAATCCCTCATTGATCCACACTAATTTTGGACAGTTGTTCTTAAGTTCTGCTATTCCTGTTTCATTATACCACCACACACAATCCACACCATAACATTCACTTGTTAGTATTGTTTTACAAATGTGTATCTATAAAAGTAGAAAATGTCCGTCACCCCAGAACATTTGTTTTCATTTGCTAATACGCCATCCAAATAGCTTTGAGGAAGTGTCTGGATCTTTTAACCACTTATTTCTATTGAATTCTTTGCTTTCTTTTTTTTTTTTTTTTTTTTTAGTGGATTACACTTTGACAATTCTTTATAGATCCTGGAAAAAAAACCCTTTATCAGATATTTTATTTGCAAAATTTCTCCCATTCTGTTCATTTTCTTTCCATAATTTTACTAGTGTCTTCTGAGGAGCAGAAGGTTTTAATTTTAATGAAGATCAGTTCATCAATATCTTCTCTTATGGATCATTCTTTTGATGGAAATGTCCAAGAAATATTTGCCTAACCAAAAGTCCTAGAGATTTCTTCCACTAGAAATTTTAGAATTTTAAGCTTTATACTTGGCTCTTTGTATTTTATTGAGATCATGTGTGTGCATGGTACATGCTATTGATAAAATTTTGTTTTCTTAAATAAGATATACCATTGTTTCAGTGTCATTTACTGACAAGACTATTCACTGAATTGCCCTTACACGTTTGTCAAAAATCAAATGACTATATATGTTTGCATCTAGAAACACTTCGATTACCCATTGGCCTCTCTGGACACCAACTGGCCTCTCTGGACACCTCACTCTAGTGATTCTGCAGCTTTATAGTAGTGCTGAAGTCAGGTCCTGCAACTCCTCAAACTTCATTCTTCATATTCGAATTTGTTTTGACCATTTTAGGTTAGTTGCATTTTAACATGTATTTTATTTTTTTAATATCTTTATTGGAGTATAATTGCTTCACAATGGTGTGTTAGTTTCTGCTTTATAACAAAGTGAATCAGTTATACATATACATATATCCCCATATCTCTACCATCGTGCATCTCCCTCCCTCCCAGCCTCCCTATCCCACCCCTCTAGGTGGCCACAAAGCACTGAGCTGATCTCCCCGTGCTATGCAACTGTTTCCCACTAGCTAGCTATTTTACATTTGGTAGTGTATATATGTCCATGCTACTCTCTCACTTTGTCCCACCTTAACTTTTCCCCTCCCCATGTCCTCAAGTCCATTCTCTAGTAGGTCTGCATCTTTATACCCATCTTGCCCCTAGGTTTTTCGTGACCTTTTTTTTTTTTTTTTAGATTCCATATATATGTGTTAGCATACAGTATTTGTTTTTGTCTTTCTGACTTACTTCGCTCTGTATGACAGACTCTATCTAGGTCCATCCACCTCACTACAAATAACACAATTTCATTTCTTTTTATGGCTGAGTAATATTCCATTGTATATATCTGCCACATCTTCTTTATCCATTCATCTGTCGATGGACACTTAGGTTGCTTCCATCTGCAATCTGCAAACAGTGACAGATTTACTTCTTCTTTTCCGATTTGGATTCCTTTTATTTCTTTTTCTTCTCTGATTGCTGCGACTGAAACTTCCAAAACAATGTTGAATAATAGTGGTGAGAGAGAGCAACCTTGTCTTATTCCTGATCTCAGAGGAAATGGTTTCAGCTTTTCACCACTGAGAACGATGTTGGCTGTGGGTTTATCATATATGGCCTTTATTATGTTGAGGTAAGTTCCATCTGTGCCTACTTTCTGGTGGGTTTTTATCATAAATGGGTGTTGAATTTTGTTGAAAGCTTTTTCTGTATCTATTGAGAATATCATAGGGTTTTTATCCTTCAGTTTGTTAATATGGTGCATAACATTGATTGATTAGTATATATTGAAGAATCCTTGAATTCCTGGAATAAATCCCACTTGATCATGGTGTATGATCCTTTTAATGTGCTGTTGGATTCTGTTTTCTAGTATTTTGTTGAGGATTTTTGCATCTATGTTCATCAGTGATATTGGCCTGTAGTTTTCTTTCTTTGTGACATCTCTGTTTTTGGTATCAGGGTGATGGTGGCCTCGTAGAATGAGTTTGGGAGTGTTCCAAACTCAGAATAAAAGGGAGAAAAATTAGAAAGAAAGAATTAGTAGAAGTAGAAAGAAAGAAAGAAAGAAGGGAGGGAGGGAGGGAGGGAGGGAGGAAGGAGGGAAGGAAGGAGAAAAAGAAAGAAAGAAGATAAAGTAAAATAAAATAAAGTAAGATAAAATATAATAAAGTTATTACAATAAAAAAATAATTATTAAGAAAAAAAATTAAAAAACAAAAAAATGGACGGATAGAATCCTAGGACAAATGGTGGAAGCAAAGCTATACAGACAAAATCTCACAGAGAAGCATACACATACACACTCACAAAAAGAGGAAAAGGGGAAAAAAATCATAAATCTTGCTCTCAAAGTCCACCTCCTCAATTTAGGATGATTCGTTGTCTATTCAGGTATTCCACAGATGCAGGTACATCAAGTTGATTGTGGAGCTTTAATCTGCTGCTCCTGAGGCTGCCGGGAAAGATTCCCTTTCTCTTCTTTGTTCGCACAGCTCCCGGGGCTCAGCTTTAGATTTGGCCCTGCCTCTGCATGTAGGTTGCCCTCAGGCTTCTTTTCTTGCCCAGACAGGAGGGGGTTAAAACAGCGGCTGATTCAGGGGAGCCACGGGGAGGGAGAATTATGGTATTTATAATTGGAATGCAGGGCCAGCCTGTGGCAGCAGAGGCCAGTGTGACGTTGCAGCAGCCTGAGGCATGCCCTGTGCTCTCCCGGGGAAGTTGTCCCTGCATCACGGGAACCCGGCAGTGGCGGGCTGCACAGGGTCCCAGAGGTGGTGGCGTGTGGATAGTGACCTGTGCTTGCACGCAGGGTTCTTGGTGGCGGCAGCAGCAGCATTACCGTTTTACGCCCGTCTCTGGAATCCAAGTTGATAGCCACGGCTTGCACCCATCTCTGGAGCTCGTTTAGGCAGTGCTCTGTCTCCTGTGGGCAGATGGGGAAGGAATCCCTTCTCCTCGCACACTCCGAAACAATGGTCTCTTGTCTCTTCGGCATTTCCAGACTTTTTCCTGGACTCCCTCCCAGCTAGCTGTGGTGCACTAGCCCCCTTCAGGCTGTGTTCATGCAGCCAACCCTAGTCCGATCCCTGGGATTTGACCTCCGAAGCCCAAGCCTCAGCTCTCAGTCCCCACCCGCCCCAGTGGGTGAGCAGACAAGCCTCTCAGGCTGCTGAGTGCCAGTCAGCACCAATCCTCTTTGCAGGAATCTCTCTGCTTTGCCCTCTGCATCCCTGTTGCTGTGCTCTCCTCTGTGGCTCTGAAGCTTCCCCCTCTGCCACCCTTCTGTCTCCACCAGTGAAGGGGCTTCCTAGTGTGTGGAAACCTTTCCTCCTTCACGGCTCCCTCCCAGAGGTGCAGGTCCCATCCCTATTCTTTTGTCTCTATTTTTTCTTTTGCCCTACCCAGGTACGTGGGGAGTTTCTTGCCTTTTGGGAGGTCTGAGGTCTTCTGCCAGCTTCCAGTAGGTGTTCTGTAGGAGTAGTTCCACATTTAGATGTAGTTTTGATGTATTTGTGGGGAGGAAGGTGATCTCCACGTCTTACTCCTCTGCCATCTTGAAGGTCCACCCCCTTAATATGTATTTTAGAAGGAGCTTGTCAATTTTCACAAAAATTTGTGCTAGGATTTTGACTGAGATTATATTGAGCTTAGAGATGATTATGGGGAAAGTTAGCAATATAAATAAGCACAATACATTTCTCCATTTATTTACATATGTACTTTCTATTATCAGTGTTTTACAGATTTCAGGATAGATGCATTCCCATCTTTTGTCAGAGTTGTCCCTAAATATTATTTAGTTTTGATGCTACTCTAAATTACATTTTTATTTACATATTTGATTGCTTATCACTAACATATAAGAATGCAATTAATTTTCATGTATTGACCTTTTATCTTCCATTGTTGGTAAACTCTTCTATTGGTTCTGGAAGGTTTTTTTGTGCACTTCATAGAATTTGCTAATAGATAATCATATTGTGTGACTACAGAGAACCTCTTAATTTGCAATCTGGCTGACTTTTATTTCATTTTCTTGCCTTATTTCACTGGCTAGATACACAGTCCAATGCTGAAAGATACAGAGAAATTAACATCATTATCTTGTTCCTGATTTTAGAAAGCGTTTAGTTTTTCACTATTATGTATGATTTGTGATGCAGGGATTTTGCAGATGCTATTTCCAGGATGAGGAAGTTGACTTTAATACCTAGTTTTTTAAGAGTTTTTATTAGCAATGGATGCTAGATTTTGAGAAATGCTTTTATAGTCTATCAAAATGATCATATGCTTTTTGAGATTTGGTCATTTTTGTTCAGCTTATCCTAAGTTATAGAAATTATGAGTAGCGTGCTGTCTGTAGTTTTCATGATTATTATAGGTAGAGGATTAAAAATTTATTAGTCTTCTCAAAGAACCAGATTTATTGATTTTCCTGTTTTCTATTTCATCAATTCCAGTTCCAATCTAATCCTTATTATTTTTTCCCCTTACTTTTGGTTTAGTTTGTTTCTTTTTTTTTTCTAATTTCTTAGGGTGGAATCTGAGATCATTGATTTTCATTTCTAGTATGGGCAATAATGTTATAAATTTAAGTACCACTTTATCTGCATCTCATTCATTCAAATATGCCATGATTTTATTTCTATTCATTTCTAAATATTTTCCAATTTCCTTTTGATTTGTTCTTTGCCACATGTGTTACTTTTGAAACCACTATATTGAGGTATTACTGACATACAAAAAGCTGTACATATTTAGTGTATACAACTTTATGGGTTTGGAAATATGTATATACCCATATAATCATCACTATAGTCTATCCCAGAAACATATCCATCACCTCCAAAAGTCTTTATCTCATATCATATTAAGAAAGACTCATTATTAATAAAAATTCTATTATGGTGAATTTATTGTCAAAAAGTGAGTCTATTGTTAAAGTAGAAAAATCTAAACTACTAAAGAAGTTCCCTTTATTTAAATCTTAAAAAGAATTATCCATGAAAGGCAAAGTGTTATTTTTGTTTTGTATCATTAGCCAACACACATTTTTATGATTTTGCACAGATTGTTGTTTTGAAATTATTTTTACTTCCTTGAAGAGCTCTTTTTGGAAAAAAAATGCTGTACATTGAAGCTTAAGGCTTGAGGAAAATAATTTTGTCAAATTAGAAAAAGACTGGTTTTATGACATCAAGTAATAATAGTTTGAACTGTAAGAATTGCATACACTTAAAACCATGATGACCTTCAAAATGGCAATGTCATATGCTTCTACCTAACACGTATTATACCTTGAGGAATGCATGGTCACTGGATTTTTCTTGTGTATCCCTAGAGGCTCCCTGAATCCTCTCAAAGAGGCTTTAGTCATTTTTCAAGGAAACAAAGCATGTTTTATTAAACATGCCCTTGTTTAAAGAACATGTATTACATCACTCCAGGAAAAGCACAGGAGCTAATGTAAGATTTTTCTCAGATCTTCACCACATGGAGAAAGTGCTAATTAGTGACAGTACATAATTTGAACAATTGCTACTGACAAAGTTCTTCATAAACCTATATTTCAAGGTTCCAACAAGTTCCCTTGATTTGAAATTAAATCAATTTCATCCAAAGGCACTCAGAATAATGGAAATCCCCAACAATTAATGTAAAAATAGGTAGTTTGGTCAGACACAGATTACATCTCATTACCAGCTAGTCTTTCTTTGGGGTCAAGTATGCCATTTATATTTTATTAAAGTAACATACTTCTGCACAAACTAGATTTTTCTTATTTTAATAGTGGTATTAACTTAAAGACATACATTAAACCAATATACATGCAAAGAACAATGTCTAAAATAACAACTTTCTTTCCTCCTTGTCACCTGGCCTAGATTCAAACACTGCTGCTATAGATATCAAGTCATAATAATTTAAAATATATTAAGTTTATTCTTTAAAGTGTAGTGTATAATGCAGGACAGTGCACACAGTAAATGTTTTGGGAAAGGAATAAACAATAAAAGATTAAAGAAAAGACACAAGAAAGAAAGAAAAGATGTTTGAAATTTCCTGTTTACTTTGTCTATAAGGAAACAACATTCACAGACAAATTAAGAGTGTACAATGTGGGTATGATGCCTGATTTCCCATTACTTATTTTTTTAAAATTCTACATTATGGTAATTCATCTTAGGTGTGATATCTTTGAAGCAACTGCAACAATCTACCAATATATTGAGGAATCTCCTTTCTCAAAATGACCTTTAAACAGCATTCTTTCAACATAAAGGAAACAAAATGTGCTTATTGAAAATAAAGTTAATTATCTTTGCCATCAAAAATAATTCATCAAATTATGTATGTCACAGTGCTGTGTGCTCTACATTAAGAATTTTTAAAAAATATATGCATATCCTAAGAATCAGTGGTCTAAAATAAATAACCCTGATATTGAATAAAAAAGAATTAGGCTTGAAGTTTTTGGAAAATAGGACAAAAATTAAAAATTTAAAAAAACATACAGAGTTGTGCTTTAAGTTTATTTTTTCATTAAAAAAAGTAAAGATGTTCTTCCTATTGACATCACCAGAGAAGGTGAATGCAGGTATAATCCACAAGTCCAATTTGGTATAAGCTCCAGTTTGAAAAATGCTGTTAACCGTTATAATTATAAAGAAAACCATTTGTTTGTTTGTGTGTGTGTGTGTGTGTGTGTGTGTGTGTGTGTGTGTGTGTGTATAAAGAAGCATTGATCTTATACTAGGCACATTCTGTGGAAATGTTTCTCCCAAGTCCCTATGATTGCCAATAGAGATACGTTCTTACAGGATTATAAATTTTATAGCCAAGCAAAACTTTAGATGAGCTGTTTTGCTGTCTTTTTTTTTCATTTCTCTATTATTATATTATTCCCTTGGTACTTTAAGGCAGTCACCAAAATGTCAGAGGATTTATTAAACATTTTCATATTCCAACCAAAATGTTTTACCAGTGAAGGGAAAAGGGCATGGTACTAATTTTAACCTAAACTTTGGGAGAAACCCTATGATATTCTCTCACAAAGCATAAATATTTGCACAATGGATTACTAACAAGACCTTCAGTTATATATATTCCTTTGCGAACATGGGAGAAAACTAAATACCAAAATACTTGGAGGCGCCAAAACCAATATTTTATATATATATACGTATATATATATAAATTTATATTTCACTGTTTTAAAAATTATTTTGAACCAGTTATCCAGTTTGAGGCAAAACAATATCACAGGTCAAAATTCCATCTCTTAATTAAATAAAATAAGAAAGATCACTGAGTAACACCCCATGATAATTATTAATATTTTCAAACTTGATATTTTCAGGAGAAAATTAAATAGGGACCCTAATTCTCCACACATGGAGTCCAGAAATAGGCTAACACAAATACATACAAGCTTCACTCTCTCAGTTTACTTCTCTATTTGATTATTTTTCTGGAAACATATTTGTTTAAAGCATCCCTCATTAGAATTTCACTCAGAAGAAACGGAACATGTGTTGCAGGTTATAAACACTTGCTCTGGTGATCAGTAACTTACAACAAAAAATGCAGGATTTCCTGCCCTCTCCCAAACTCAGATAATCTCTATCATTATAATTATAAATAAATTATAAAGCCCAATTTTCTTTCTTTTTAAAATGTAATGTTCATAAATGTTTGCAATGTTAACATTTTAATTAGTTAATATGATCTCACCATAGGAAAATATGTTTGTAGTGGTAGAAAAAATTACAAACATTTCCCACCATCTAGAGATTCTAACAACTTATTAGCAAAGCTACTTGTGGTCTTTTCCCTTTACTGGTTACACACTGAAACTCCTTCTGTATGTGGAAACTATATATGAAAACCATTTGCACATGTTTTCAGAGGCTGTTCTTCAACTTTATTCTTAATGGTGGCATGATATTTATATAAATGCTTCATGATTTATAAAATTTCTTATTACTTCAAGTTTAACTTATGTCCAACTCGCTATTATAAATTATAATTAGTGCACATACGTACTCATAAATCTAATTATAATTATAAAACATATAACTTAATATTTTAAGAAAAAGTTTAGAAATTTCAAAAAGATACTTACTTTAATTTTGAAATGGGGTACTGAATACATTGACTATTTTAATACAGTGGAAACACTGAATGATATTGAACTGACATTAGTTTAATAACTCCCTGGTTAATAATGCCCTTGATACCTATACTCTATATGTGTATTTTGATAATTTAACAGAGCACAAAGCAATATAGTAGAGAGCTTAACTGCACTGTCTACTCAGTTTACCTGTGTTACAAACTCAGTTGTGTCACACGCTAGGTGTATAACCTTAGGCAAATTATTTAGCCTATTTTCTCCTTTCCTCATTTATAAAATGAAGTGATGGTAACAGTATACCTATTTCAAAGAGTATCTGTGAGGATCAGTGAGTGAATATAAGTTATTAGAACAGTACTTAGTACATAGTAAATCACACGTGTGTGTTAACTCTTATGGTAGGAAAACATTAGGTTACTGAAGCTTTTCTAATCCTTCCAAGTTTTCCTTTTCTCATGCATACAAGTATCTGCTTACTCTATGTCTTTATGTCTTTGGGGCTTGTACAACATCTATTAAAACAGAACTAGAGAAATATATTCGCAGATCAGAAAAGTGTCTGACCAGTCAGAGCAATACCGAGTTATCAAGTCACTGAGTTTAACGGATTGCAGCTGGCAGGATGAAGATGGCTCTTATCCCAACTTGCCCAATCCCTGGATTAACCATCCTTTCCATTCCTATTCTAAATCATACTCTGGGGAACGCTGGGGAACCAGTTCCTCACTGGTAGGTGGCCCCCCTATTGGACACCCATTCCCACTGCCAGAGTACCTTCACCTATGCTTTCCAAATGTTTAAGGCTGTGCCAGGTGTCACTTTAATTATATAATTTAAAATCCTTTGATAATTGATAACATGTACATACGAAAGGAAAGAAAACAGATGTTTTCAAAAGAGAGTTGACAATGTTTGCTGAGATTTGAAGTTGCATCTCTAAAACTAACAACAGAAGCTACCAGGGAATTAGGTATATGTAAGGTAACGGTAAAAAATGTGGAAAAATCATAATCGAATAGGTTTTACACACACGTGGCTTTTCAAATGTCATCAAATTCTTACTCTAAAGAATAGAAACACAATTACAGAGTATGTGTTATAGATTTTATCCAACTAAAACCATCAGGAAATTAGTCATAAATAAATGTATTAAAAATGTAAATTGGTTGCATTTCCCGCCCCCAACAAATTATGCTGGCTATTTATTTATTCATTTATGATACAGTTTAGTTTTTAGCAGTCATAGCAAAAGTGAGCTGAAAGTACATATTTCTCATATGGCCCCAGTCCTCACATGTGCACTGCGTCCCCCACTAGCAAAATCCTGCATATGTTTTTTAAAACTATATGTTTTGTGATAATTGGAAATTTACATGCAGTGTATGAAATAATACAGAGAGATCCCCCTGCGCCCAACACGTATTTTCCCCCAGCCATTTTGTACAACTACAGCACGCGATCATAACCAGGATTATGACATTGATACAATGCACTGACCCGATTCACATTTCAAAAGCAAGCAGACATGCTTGTTTGTATGTGCACTTAGCTGTATGCAATTTTATCACATGTGTAGATTTTTGTGGTAACCATCGTAATCAAGATACAGGGCATTTCCATCACAAAAATCCCCTTTCATAGCCACAGAGCGGCTGTGGTGGCCATATTTATTTTAACAAATATATGTAACATGAGCCAGGCAGCGTTCTAGGAAAACTTTTTTTCCGGACACGCAGGCTCAGCGGCCATGGCTCACGGGCCCAGCTGCTCCGCGGCATGTGGGATCTTCCCGGACCGGGCACGAACCCGTGTTCCCTGCATCGGCAGGCGAACTCTCAACTACTGCGCCCCCAGGGAAGCCCTAGGAAAACTTTTAAAAAGCTAACTCATTTAAAATTCTTCTTCCCAGTTTTACACATGAGGAACATTAAGAGACAGAGAAATGAGTACATTTCTCTAAGTCACAGAGCTGATAATATCATGGTTTATTATGAGGTTTGAACCCAGGACACCAGGATCCACAGTTCGTGCTTCAGATTCTTTGCTGGCTCACACATCAGTTGATGAGAGAACTCCTTTGTGTTTATATTTTTAGTTAAAATAAAATATTTAATGTATATTTATGTATTTTTATGACTCACAACATTAATCATCCTTTTGAATTATCGAATCAAATACCACCCTAAGATGGTTTGATGAGAAGACTGACTTACATAGTTAAAACATACATAGTTTTCTGAGCCCAGATATAATAAAAATGCAAAATTATATGCAGATTATTTTTTCATAAAACAGAATCCAAAAAGCAATCTAATATGTACTTATAATTTATCTTAGAACTATAAAATTGGTCCTCAATATAAAACCATTCAAAATCCATGAAATTGAATGCTATAATTAAATAGGTTTCACTTTACTTTTCACATGTCCCTAGAGTAGATGTGAGACCGTCTTCTGTGTCAATAGGAATTAATTCCTTGGTACAGAGATATTTCACCCACTTATATAACAAGGAATGTTTATTGAAGCACATACTATGTACCAGGGATCTTTCACATGGATTATGACTTTAGTCCTCATCTTTATTCTAGTTGAGTCTATAGTCCAGGAGGTATATACTGATAAATGATAATGCATTGGGATAAATGCAACCTGGAAAGGCAGGTGAAACTAACTCGGCTCAGGGAAGTAGGGGGTAGTAGTGAAGGCTACATCACAGGAGAGACGGCACCTGGTGGCAGCTATGCAGCACGAGCAGCAAAGGCAGGAATGGCTTCAGCAGAGTGAGTGATACAAGCCAAGTGGCAGTCATGAAAGTACATTTTTTGGAATAAAACTGAAGCAAGACCCAATGCGGAGTGAGGTGTCAGATGATGAAATCACCTCCAATGTAGAAATGGAAAGACTGAATATCTGGAGGTAGGGGAATGCCATGCACTGGAAACGACAAAAAGTACTGTTGAAGTTGCATGGAAACTGGCAAGACAGAGGGCCACAGTTAGTACCAACAGGGCTACATTTTGCCATGTGTGGCAGATTACATTAAACATAGCAGGGAGCAAATAACGGAATTTCACCTCTGACCTCTAGAGCCACTGATGTTGCCTCCCTGTTTTGCCGGATTTTAGATTCTATCTGTTGGGGTCTACAGTAAACATTGCCTGGGAAGCTGCAGTGGGCAATGGTTATGGGCATGGGTTTTTGATCAAGATATACCTGGTCTTGAATTCTATAATTATTACTTTTTAGATGTGCGAATTAGGCAAAAGCCTGGTTCCCTATAAATTCCTCCTGTAGGGAAATCAGGAGATGTTGGAGCCCACGCAGGGCAGCCTGGGCAGTGTGTGTGATCAGGGCGAGGGGACGGCAGGTGGGGACCCCATCGATCGTGGTTGGGCAGTCTCCGACCAGCAGGTTTGCTCGGCCCAGGAGACTCCGGCTGGGCTTGTTTTTGTGCAGCTCGGGGAAGTGACCCTGGACAAGCAGGCTCTCTCCTGGACAAAACAAAGAACTGCCAGAACGAGGCAACAGCTGCAGAGACACCACCTTAAAATGGGACTCAGATTAGGCTCATGACACCAGGAACCGCGTTTCACCCTGATAATAAAACAAGGGGGAGAAGGGAGAACTGACCTCTACTAGGTAGCCTGTCTTTGAGATAAGATGCTTTTAAACATTAAACATTGGCAGGGCCTTGCTCCTTGCTAACACAAGCAGCACACAATTTCCAAGCCAGCTTTAAAAGCCATTGTTATCTTTGTTATCTGTTATTATTTGGATCTTGGACAAAATTGATGGAGTAGGGGCCAGTAGAGGAATCCTGTTTGATCTGGAAATTCTCTGTGGAGAGTCCAGAAGGCCAGAGCACCAAGTTCCCAAGATCTTTTAGTTTACCTAACATCTCTGCCTTTGGTCTTTCATTATGTTCTGCAGTTTGCTTAGGTAATCTCAGACAAGCTTCTCTTGCTTGACGTATCCCCAGCAACTCTCAGAGAAGATTATGTGGAACCACCAAGAGTCACTGCCACTGATGGGTCTTTTTGTAGTATGGTTCCTAGCACTGTATTTTAGAAAATGTAGTTGATCACTGACTCTGTCTTACACTGACTCTGTCTTACAAGTTTGCTGTTAAATCTCAATAAAATTACATCTACAAAATACAGTGCCTAGAACTTAGTAAGTCCTCAAATAACGGTAGCTATTATTATTATCTCCTCCTAGCAATAGCTGACTCTTTTTTGTCTATACTTGGATTTATCATGCGTTGCTGAAATTTTAGCCTGAACTCTGCTGGTCTGATTTGCTCCATTGCTGATGGTGACTTAACTGGCAAAGGGATATATTTTTATATCTAATTCAGCTTGTTGCATGTGTGTGCCACCATGAAGAAGCAGTGGTTTGGTTTGAGTTGGCTTTGCTGTGAATCCAACCCTGAGAAATGGCTGGGGCAAACCAAGATAAGGGCCTTGCATTCTTGGCATGAAAGGTGTGTAAGAGCAAGAGCCCTCACGGAGAAATGTCTCTCAATAAGCATGATTTCTGAAGGATAATGTCAGATAATTAACTCAATTTATATATATTTATGACATGCCTACTCTGTATCAGGTACTTGCTGAATGTGCAAAATAGATATGATTTCCGTAACAATTCAGTGAAGAGACAAAAATAAAGAAATCAGGGCATAAACAAATACATAATTTCTGATTTTCATAAGGACTCTGAGCAAAACAAAAATGAGAACGTGAAGCTGGAAGTAAGGACAACATTTAATGTAGTTTCAAAAATCAGGGAAGGGGCTTCCCTGGTGGCGCAGTGGTTGAGAGTCCGCCTGCTGATGCAGGGGACACGGGTTCGTGCCCTGGTCCGGGAAGATCCCACATGCTGCGGAGCGGCTGGGCCTGTGAACCATGGCCGCTGAGCCTGCGCGTCCGGAGCCTGTGCTCCGCAGCGGGAGAGGCCACAACAGTGAGAGGCCCGCGTGACGCAAAAAAAAAAAAATCAGGGAAGGCCTCTCTCAGAAAGTGACAGGTAAGTAACCACATAAATACCCAAATGAGCATCCTGCCACATGCTAGGTCCTTGAATCGTTCTGTTTTAGAGCACATGCTAAAATACAAAATGCCCTTATCTTCATTCAAAATTCTTCCAAGTCATTCACTTGATGGTCAGAATTTAAAAATGAAAAGAGAGAGTTCTATATATCCCACTCCCACCTGCATTTAGAAGGCACGATTGAACATTCTGAAACTAGAAGCTGCTGTTTCTTCAGACCTCTACACTACTCCATGGACACACTTTCCTTTATTGAGTCCTGCTTTTATAAGAAGATCTATAAATTTTAAGAAGCAAATCAAATGGGAATTGCACATTTGGAAGAACATACACATTTTGGCTGTGTGAAAGATAAATGCACTGTGTCTTCCTTTGATCAGAGAAGAGCCTCTGAAGAACTAACTCTACAGTCGGCACAGAGGGATAATTCGTTCAGCATCTTTGAATTTCATTCTGACTTTTTAAATGATGTAGGCTCCTCTGATATTTTAAGATCACTTGTCATTACGTGTTCCTAATTTGTCATTTGATAGATTCAAACAGCCCTAAAGAAGCATCGCTGATTCAAAAGAATGAGTCTTTAATTTTAGGTTCCCCTCTACTTTCTGTCAATGCGGCAGCGCATCCCAGTTGAGCTCAAACCAAGATTCCGTTTGAATGTTTGTGAAACTGGTAGGCTGTGCATCTCTCTGGCATATGCTTTTGTGATTTTCTCGAGGGCTTTTAGGAGTGTTTGTTGGATGTAGGGGTAGAAACAGATGGAGATGAGAGTGGGTGGGAGAACAGAGAGATAACCAAGCAGAGACAGAGAGAGGCAGAGAGAGAAGAAAGTGATGAAATGGCTTTTGACTGCCCACATGGAAGATTCCTTTTGAGAGAGCTGAGCAGTGAGAGTTGATGTATTAAGGTTCTCCAGAGAATTGGCTCTTGCAAGTTTGGAGACCGCGAAGTTCCCTGAACTGCTGTCTGCAAGATGAAGACCCAGGGAAGCCAGTGCTGTGATTCAGTCTGAGTCCAAAGTCCTAAGGGCCAGCAAGCCAATGGTTTACATCCAAGTCCAAGAACCAGAGAAGGTGAGACAAGATGTCCCAATTAAAACAGGTAGGCAGGAAGCAAAAAGGGATTAAATCAGCCTTCCTCTAACTTTTGTTCCATTCATATTCTCAACAGATTAAATGATACCCACCCACATCGGAGAAGGCAATCTACTGAGTCCACAGATGCAGATGCTAATCTAATCTAGAAAAATCCCTCACAAGCACACCCAGAAATAATGTTTAATCTGTGTACTTCATGGCCAATTATGTTGACACATAAAATTAACCACAGTGGTGTTAGAATCAGAAGCTAAAGAAGTCATTCTAATAGCTGTAATTAACAACTGAAAAACCTTTTCAGAAGATGTTAGGTCAGGATTACAAGAACAAGTGAAATCTAAATTCAGGTTGGGGGGTCAATGCTTCTTTTCTCCATCTCAGAAACACTGCCACTGTGCTTCATGGACTTCTGTACTCTGAGGGCTCATATATGTTCCCAGGAGAGGCAGAGGAAGGTACCTCGATGAAGAAGCCAGAGCAGATGAAACTGTGTGGAAATTACTGGAAACACATGGAAGTAACCCCAGCAACTCTCAGAGATTATGCGGAACCACCAAGAGTCACTGCCACTGAGTTCCTATAGTTATCAAAGGTGGGATCTAAAAGTCGTACTAATTAGCTCATAATGTTTATGTAAGCACTGCTCCTTCATACATTGATGGTAAGACTTTAAAGGGACAAACATATTCCCAAGACCTTGATTTGGGTCACTGTGGCACCAAACTTCACCATCACACCCAAGAGTTAATAAGGAATAAGGAGGAAGATTTCAATAAGTTAATGATGAATCAACAACAAAATCCAGTTAGTCTGAGTCACTGCAGTTTTCACTCTTAAAGTAGTTTGTTGAGTTTTTACAGGCGCAGTCATAATTTTAAAATAAAATATGATGTGTGGAGTAATCTTCCCATGCACTATTTTCATGCCACATCATTGAGTTTTTTTTAATGAAATTATAAAGAGATGGTTCCAATATTGTATTTATAACTAAAAATGGTAGGATCTAAGCTTTGTCTCCTATTTCACTCTTATCGTATTAAAGCCACAAACCTGAAAATCACCAGTTAATTAGGTAACACTTTTAAGTTACGTGTACTCTCAACTTCCTTGACTTAATTGGGTCATTTTATTTTACCACCTGTCTATTCAAAAAGCTGACTTAGCCTCTGTCACATGTTCAGTAAGCAAATACTCACCTAGTGGCACATATGAAAGGAAACAAAAAAACTAAAAACACAACACAACAAAACAAAACCCTCCAAACCCAAACGAGTTGTGAAAGAATATATATTTTTTAAATGTTCTCAGCATTTTCTGTCATCCCTCCTTTACTTCCAGAACCTTGTCACTCCTCCATCAAGTGGTGGAATCTATGTCTCCTCTTCTTGAACGTGGTGAGTCTGATTGCTACAACTAATAGAATAAGAAAGAAATGATGCTATGTGATTGAAGCTAGACAATAAAATGGGATAGAACTTTTCTCTCTGTCTCTTATATTCCTTGTGAAGTTTAAGACACATGGAGAAACCCATGGGGGGAGGAACTGAATTCTCAGCCCTCACCTTTAGCTGTTTTCCTGCCTAACAGCCAGCCAAAACTCTACAGCCATGTGAGAAATGGACCATCTTGGAAATGGACCCTCCAGCCTTCAGGGGAGGTGTCTCAGCTGATGTTCCATGCAGTACCACCAAGCCAATACCAATTTTAACATGCGATATATGCTACATATCACTTATATATAACACATACTACTATATAAGCATGTATCACAAGGTTTATAATGTTATAAGCACTGGTAAAATTTTCTGCTGGGTGTGGCTGGAGAAATACTTCTGAGTTTTTGCAGAATCTTTTCTTCCATCACCACATTCCTCATTGATCTTTTCTGTCCCCTGCCAGCAACCTTCTTTGTATCTCATCAGTTTACACAAGTTGACCGCTGTGCTCTATTACCAAGCATTTTAAAAAATGTTAAATTTCAGGAAAAGGAAGGGAATTGATTGTATACGCTATGTACCAAGCACCACCATTGGGTGGTGCAAAATATTGGGTTCTTTGCAAAATATTTTATTATTTAATTGAAATTACTTTTTACTGTCCTTTCTTTTGTTGCTGTGGGTTGCTTTGTTTGTTTATCTGTTTTTGTTGACACACAAATTTTGTAGATCTTTTGAGTGCAGAACAAGGGCTTTTTTTCCTTAGTGTTTGTTCTGCAACATTCCTGCAATAAAATTCTGCTAGTAGATGTGGCAGCAGGGGATGTACTACAGTGCAGTCAAGCTTAGGAAACGTTACTGAAAAGAAATTGAAGACAGGGTACACAGTGAAATATTAACATATGCCGCTTCCCATTGCTTACAGAAGTAGTCTTAAAACAACTTGGTCCCAGGGCTTCCCTGGTGGCACAGTGGTTGAGAGTCTGCCTGCCGATGCAGGGGACACGGGTTCGTGCCCCGGTCCGGGAAGATCCCACATGCCGCGGAGCGGCTGGGCCCGTGAGCCATGGTCGCTGGGCCTGCGCGTCCGGAGCCTGTGCTCCGCAACGGGAGAGGCCACAACAGTGAGAGGTCCGCATACCGCAAAAAAAAAACAAAAACAGAAACAACTTGGTCCTGTCACCACAGCAGGACATAAACAGAATTACGTGGTCCCTGCACTATCAGTAAATAAGAATTTGAACAATCGTTGTATATTTAGTTACACACTTACAAATAGATTGCCACCAATTCAAATATCTATTAGTGACTATTAATTCTTTCATCATTATGTAAGTATATAAATAGAATGTGTAATATTTTCTTCCCATGCTCCAATAAGGAGCACACTCCAACTTGGTTTAGAGAAACCCTGTGTTGCTTGCTGGCTGTGGTTACAATGCTGTGTCATCTGTGAATAAAGTTTTCTCCTTTATTTCTCATCATATGTGAGCTGACATAAATCATATATATTTATGTAATATATGTTTTATATGTTAAATATATATATATATATTTATGTTTCACATATATATATGGAACAGAACATAAATATTCTGTTTCTCTAAAATATTAATGTATTCTCAATCTACACTGAGATCGCAGTGACTTTGGAACATTCCCCTGGATAAACAAACGATTTAGTCTATAATCAAAGTTATTGTTATTTAGCTTACAGAAATAACATATGGCATGAAAATTCTCCTTATATTCTTTCGATACCATTCTATCTTTCTATCTAGGAAGGCTCATAATAGTACAGATGATGCTGTCAGATGTGGTATTTCAATGGCATTAGCCATTTCTAACACCGTTCAAATTCAGTCTTAACATGTATACGAAAATATCACATAGAAAAAGAAAAAGAATTCTTTTAAACTCTTTCTGCAAGCCGATGCTCATCCTTCTGGCCAAAGTAATCCTAATATTTTGCTTATAATGCCATAAAATTAGATTTGCCCTTCTTTCACTAATTCTATATTGTTTATAGCTTCCTTTTAGTGGTTGTTCTAGTGTGTATGCAGTTTTGATCATTTGAATTACAGACACATGCAAATTATTTTCAAGAATTAGAACCTATTTTTCCTCTTTCTAATATATTATTTTGTGTTTCATATTTGAACTTTGTAAAATTACTATGGAAATTGAGGCAACTTCTTAGATTCATATAGTGGATAATATTTTATATTTATTTCAGTAGCACTGACTTTCAACTGCTATAATTTTAATCCCATCTAAAAGCAACAATCAAGAACGATGTGAGTCGAAAAAGAAAACAAATAGTTTAAAATCTCAGATGTGGCGTACGTATCTTTTTCAATTCAGCTTCGGTGAATTTGTCATCTAATCTTTTCTAAAACGCTCAGCAGGAAGTTTACAAAGGCCCATTAGAAGCAAACACTGCATGATGGAACGTGGGGAAGAAAAAGGAGCTTTGTATTTTCAAACAAGAAATAGGATTTAAAAAATAACCTGTGGGGCTTCCCTGGTGGTGCAGTGGTTGAGAGTCCATCTGCCATTGCCGGGGACGAGGGTTCGTGCCCCAGTCCGGGAAGATCCCACATGCCGCGGAGGGGCTGGGCCCGTGAGCCATGGCCGCTGAGCCTGCGCGTCCGGAGCCTGTGCTCCGCAACAGAAGAGGCCACAATGGTGAGAGGCCCGCGTACCAAAAAGAAATAAAATAAAAATAACCTGTGATCAACGGTTTGTTATTTTTCTTTGGGCCTTAAACTTTGGTTTCTCTTATGAAGTCTTATGCTGTTAAATTTCAGATGCTTATTTGACTAAGTCACTAAAGTGTAGAAAATTAGCACGGAGAGTGTTCTGAATAATTTAAATATTTTTCCAAGATTTTTTAAATTGAAAAGAGGAATAGGATTAAAGTTTATTAAAGAGAAAACAGATATTTTAAGTAGTTAAGGAAGACAATATTGCTCAAAGATTGTTTAGTATGGTTAATAATTTAGTATTTTCAAAATGGAGACATCACCAGAAATTCTATCCCTACGTGTGTGAAAGGCAATATATGTTAGCTCTAAAAAGTAAATAAGAATGCAGATTAGCAAAAAGATTTAATTGTGATCATAATCCCACTACAGTGTGTATCTGGGCATATTTTCTATATATTCCTCTACTGCTCTCTGCCTATCTATCATTTATCTATCTATCTATGTATCTATCATCTATCTATCTAGTCTATCAATCAATCATCTATCATCTATCTCTTATCTATCTGTCTTTTTTCTATCTATTCATCGTCGTATCTATATCATCTGGCTTACTATATGAGAATGATACCATTTTATAATCTAAATTTTGCCATTTAACTCTACAGCATACCCTTAGATGGATGTAGTCTAAAATAAGTTGGCTTTACTCAATAATTGTATTGTGTGTTGATAATATGTCAGTATGTTGTGATGCAACATATATTTATTTTGAGGAATCTAGATGTTTTATATAATAGTAAAAAAATGTAATGATTGAATCAAGAATTTAAGTGGGATCACTGTCATGTTAAATCTGGATTAAAGTCATTAATATAGATTTAAGATTTATAATTCAAGAGTAAATATATAGCCTAACCTCATCCACTGAAATGCACAGAAGAAATGCCACTTACACAATGTTATTCTTGCAACAAAATTCCGGTCTCTAATATAATTTTTCACCAAAAGGAAGAAGAGTTCCTTGGAGAAATAGCTAGTTTCATGTCTTGGGGAGGAATATGCAAACTAAATGTGAAACATCTTTAGTCAGAAAACTTGTCAGCTTTCAAAGATTAATGGTACATATTAAACTGACAAAAGAGCCAATCTACGAGAACCTGCCACAGGCCAAATTTGAGACAATTTGAGCCTAAAAGGAGACTATTGACTGAGGTCAACTGACATACACATAATATGAAAGGTTTCAGTACTGATATTAAAAAAGCATTTACTAATAGGCAAAAATGAAAGAGTTAACATAAGACATTCAACAGAAGATGAATATGTTTCTATTGTGATTTGTGTTGGTATTATTGACTCATTCATTGTCTTGGAAAATACAAGATCTACTACACGTAAATACATCATTAATAAAACTCTGTTTGACCCAAAGGGAACAACAGTAACTTCATGTGTCGTGACCTTTAGGCAAACAAAGCTAATTAAAATATCCAGAATTCAATGAGATAGGATATATGGAAGTACTATATAGCCATAATGATTAGTTGAATTTGGTCCTGTTCAAACATCCTTTGAGACATTTGATCCATGTCCAAATGTCCTTGCTATTTGGTCCTGTCAAAAAGTCCATGCTTAGAAAACATCCCTAGGTTCAAATAGTCCATATAGTTTATTTATATTCTTGGTTTACAGGATTAATACCTAAAACTACTATCATGTTTTATTAGTCCAATAATTGTGCTGTGGCTGTACTGCCAATAATGACCATTCTTGCCTCCGAAGCCTAGCTGGTAATGGTACACGAGGCGAAATAGGTGGATTGGGATTCAAATCTTGCAGAAGAGCAGGATTGGCAGAGGTGTATTTTGAAGATATTTTGAGCTTGGTTCCAGACCGTGACAATAAAGCAATAAAGCTTGGCAATAAAGCTTGGTTCCAGACTGTCACAATAAAATGAGTCATGTGCATTTTTTGCTTTCCCAGGGCATAAAAAAGTTCTGTTTACATTATACTGTAGACTATTACATGTGTGATAGCATTATGTCTAAAAAAATGTATATACCTTAATTTAAAAATACTTTACTGCTTCTCATCATCTGAGCCTTCAGTGCATTGTAATCTTTAGCTGGTGGCGGGTCTTGCCTCTTTGCTGATGGCTGCTGACTAGTCAGGGCTGCTGAAGCTTGGGGTGACTGTAGCAATTTCTTAAAAGAAGACAGCAATAAAGTTTGCACATCAGGTGGCTCCTCCTTTCACTTGAACACTTGGAGGTCATTTTAGGGTTATTAATTGGCTTAATTTCAATATTGCTGTGTTTCAGGAAATAGGGAGGCCCAAGAAGAAAGATGGAAATGGGGAAAGGCAGGTTGGTGGAGCAATCACAACACACACATTTACTGACTAAGTTCGCTGTCTTAGATGCACTCAGTTGGCACGTGACCCCACCAAAACAACTACAATAGTAACGTCAAAGATCACCAATCACAGATGACTCTAACAAATATAGTAATAATGAAAAAGTTTGAAATTTAAAAGACATTGATGTTTACTTCTTCACATGTCCAATTAAACCAGCTTTATCTACAGTCGAGAAGGGATAAAAAGACTGTAGATTAACAATTTTCTTAAATAAGATGTTTTCTTTTTACTCATTTATTCAACATCTAGGTTAAAAATATTGGTTCTGACAGTGGTTTACCTAAAGATCCTCTGAGGACAAAGTCTGAGCTCTTAAATACAGTAATTAGTTTTATGTATACATAAAATACAACACAGACAGATGATGTCAAATATCAAATTGATTATAATACAGATCTTTTCATTTGCAAGTCTTGTTTCTCAGAACTAAGGGAGTTTCCTCAGAGGCATTGTGATTTTTTGTTCTGGTGCCTATTATACAAATTGTGGAATGGGAGGATAGGGAAGAGGTGAAAGGCAAGTCCTATAAGTTCAGGAGGAAAATTCGGAATGTAAGATTCTCAGTTGCATGCTGATTTTACTCAGATACCTCCTGTTAGTTTTTGCACAACCATCTGTAATTACTTGAGGGTGTGTGTGTGTGTGTGTGTGTGTGTGTGTGTGTGTGTGTGTGTGTAAGGTGAGACTTTGGAATGTACAGTCTTTCTGTCCCATGTATTATCTAGTTCTTACCAGACCATATTTATGTGGCTGAATTTTACAGACACAAACACATCTAAAAATGTCTCCATCTCAAGTGAATTCAATGACAGAGAAAATGGTCTCTGTACTGCATTTTCTTCGTCCATAAGGAATGCAAACTGGGTCAGTTCTAGTCACCAAGTATAAGCCTTTTATCTTAAATTTAGTATATGACAGGGATTCAGTTTATCTCCAGAAATGTGATGCTAAATATTGACCATTTAAAACCTAATAAGATGCTGAGTGGTAAAGATTAATAAATCAAATGCATTAACACTGCAAACGTCTTTGAATGTTGCAGGCTGCCATGATAGCACAGATTTTACTTGACTCCATAGTACCATTACACTAGCTGCTGCTCTAAATTTAGCTCATTGAATGCCTGATGAAATGTCGTATACTGAGAGTCCATTATAAGCACATCAACTCTTGCATCTGTAGTTTTCAAGTCTAGACAGTTATTCTTTGAAAAAACTCTTAATGGGTTTTTAGCATTAGCATTTGATAAACTATGAGCTATTTCACCTAGGACAAGGCTCTCCTAGTCAAAACAAATGTATTTCCTCTTCTAATTTAAAGATCACAGAAAATTAAAATAAAACAGTAGCACTTATATCAAACCCTTATTATATATTTATAGACATCCAATATAAAAATCCATTCAATCAAATAAAACATAAAAACATAAAGTCAGTGGTACTTATTTTAAAATATAGTAGTAGTAGGACCAGTAGTAGTAGCAGTAGCAGGTGTCCTTATGGAATACTTACGTTAAACGGAAGACTGGCATACTTCAAGACACTAAACCTCACAGTAACTCTCTGTGTAGGTATTATTTCCCTTCTTACAATTGCGGAGACTAAATTTCAAGGAAATTAATTACTTTTGAAAGAGTCACAGGATTAATCAAAGCAAAGTCACATTTGGAGACCAGAAATAACTAGTTCCAAAGCCACCCTGCTACTTGACCATCCTAATAGAGATGTGTAGTTTGTTACTCCTTTCTGCTCTCCTAATTTTAGTTGTTGTCAGCTATGGACTATCATTTAGACTGTGCAAATAAGAATATATCTGAGGTAAGACTGCCAATGTTGGAGCAATTGCCTAGATGTTCACTTCCTTGGACACCATGTAGCAACTTCCCACTACATTCAGGAAAATGCTTTCTTATGCTAAATGAAGAGTGAAAGGAAGTAAAGACACACTGTGATTTTGAAATACTGTCTTGGTCCCAGTCACTTCTGGAAGAGATAGTTCCCAGGGGAAAACAAATTCTTCTTTTATGATCTCAATATTCAAAGTAATGCAATATGTTCAACCACCTACCCATTTAACATAGGTTCATAATCAATGCGCGTTCCATTTTATGATGCAATAACTCGAAAAATTATACAACTAATTATAAGTAAATTGCAGTTTCAGTCTTTAGATTTCAATTCTTTTGCTTTTTCGAGACCATGTTTTCTCTTACATACAAATATCTGGAATGCATCCTCAAGGTTTTCCTTCTCCATTTTTTAACAGAATCAACTTGAGTGATGTGACAACCCATTTACGCCCTTAGGCTGCAATTTTTCTTATTCTTATGTTTTATTTAAGTCTTTTTTTTCCCCATAGGGCAGATAGGGAAAATATGTCTGGGCAGATTTAGGCAGAAGCAGCTGTTCCCCAACCCCAGGCACTACAAAGCGTGAGCTTTCAGAATTCTCCCTGATCTTCCCTTTGAGCATCTGGTGTAAAATCTACAACAGGGTGCCAATCTCCCTAGGTCTGCGGCCCTCAAGGGTTTCATCCTCTCTCTCTAGCCCATAGTTGGCCTTCTACAGTGCACTGTAACTTTCTAGCTGAATCTTACCAGCTTTTATGGTGTTCAGGGGTGTCTCTCCCAGATAAGCAAATGCTCAGGTCTTGCTTCTCCCTGCAGGAGTGTGACTCTCAAGATTTAGGGATATTTGATTGCCCTGAGATCTCAATTATTTGTTGGTTTTAAGGAAAGTTGATTACTTAATTAAGAATTACTTAATTACAACTTGTTGATTCCTTAAAGCTTGCCCCCCTCCCATTTTTCCTGTGGTAACGGGATGAGCAATACTTTCCTGCTCTTCATATTTCCAATCTTTCAGTCTGTGGCAGGCACAGGTACACAACTATAATACAACCTTTTAATAGCAAGAATGGGTTGATGGTAGCGCAGAGAAGGGACATTCACCCCAGTCTCCAGCACTCAGGGAAAACTCTAGGAATTGATTTTAAAAGGAAAAATTGGGATTCCAGAAAAGGAGAATTCCCGAGAAGAAGGTCTGCACATGGAAACCACATTTTGTGATAAAGGGAACCGTAAACAGATTAGGATCATTACAGCTTAAATTCAGAAGGAAAAAAGTGCCTAGAAGTAATTCTGGAAAGGGAGATAGTCCCAGATACCAGATGCCATTTTACGAAGCTTAGACTATGTTCTCCTGGTCATAAGAAGCTGTGACAGCGTTCTACAAGTAGTTAATGGGGTGAGTTTTATATTTTACATAAATCTTGAGTATTTGTGCAAATGGTTGACTCAAGAGACTTGTCAATGGATGCAGTGGCTGTTCAGTACTTTATAACAGTAGCACAGAAATAAGATGATAAGAGAATGTGGGTGCTACAGCTGTCATTAGCAAGGATAGAGAATAAGGGCCAATTTGTTAAACCTTAGGAAGTAACACAAAATTTAGAAATTGCCTGGAGGTAGGGGGTAAGGTGACAAATGCTAAATGGAGGTATCAGACAGAGAAAAAACGATGAGCAGGTTTATACAAGAAAAGGATGGATTTGGGTTTTGACATATGGAACTTGAGATGTTCGTGGAACAGCAAGGGCTGTATTCAACAGGTGGTCAAGTACATGATTCAGAAGCTCAAATAAGCTGCTTAAGCTTGGAAACAGAGACTTGCCAGTCTCTAGCATAAAAGTGGTTGATTGAAAGGTATAAACAGATGGGATGATTGAGAGATGATGGGTCAGGAGGAAATAGTGGAAAATTAGGACACCACCTTGTGAATTCCTGAAGCAGCTAAAGGGAGTCACTCAGGAACTAGTCTGAAAGAAACAGTGATAAAGTCCTAAATATGACCAGAACGCTTCTGAGGAAACCCAAGGAACAGAGCTTTACAATATAGTTTACAAAATAGATGACATATATCCCAACATCTCCTCCCTCTTGCATCCCCTTCCCACCCAGAGATCTTTAACAAAGGATAGAGACTGAAAAAAAAAAGAAAGAAAAAGAAACTGAAAAAGCCATTGCACCCAACAAGTAGGGGGCCAAATGAGAAAAGGCAGTTTTAGTAGCGTGCTGTGGGCAGGAGTCAAATTTCAAAGCATAGACGATAGACCAGAAATTGAGTCAGTGAGGACAGACTGTATTTAAGAGTAATTTTGAAAAAGATGATGAGGCTAGAAAAGAAACTCAACTGCCCTCAGAGAATACTGCAAATAATGATGTATTAAAGGACAAATGTCAGAAGTGTCAACGACTAAAATTCATTTGTATGCACGTGCATAAACATTCCAACCTGAATTCAAGTCCTGGGTTAATCTGAAAAGTCAAACAATGTCTCTCCCCCTAATGTGTCTCTTCCTAAGAATTCCCCTCTTACTGTTCACTCTTCTTTCCTTCTCTGCCTTCCTTCCTGTCTTCTCTCCTCCTTTTACTGCTCTTCCTCTCATTGGTTTCATTATTCCTTTCCCTTTCCCTATGACATACCTATACAATTGATACATATTTTAAAATAAATTCTTAAAAGTTAAGGAAATCAAGGGAAAATGTACACAAACTTATGTGGATTGGTTCATTAAAAAGTCAATTGCAGGGCTTCCCTTGTGGCGCAGTGGTTGAGAGTCCGCCTGCCGATGCAGGGGACGCGGGTTCGTGCCCCGGTCCGGGAAGATCCCACATGCCGCGGCGCGGCTGGGCCCGTGAGCCATGGCCGCTGAGCCTGCGCGTCCGGAGTCTGTGCTCCGCAACGGGAGAGGCCACAGCAGTGAGAGGCCGGCGTATCGTAAAGAAAAAAAAAGTCAATTGCAAAAGGAGGTAAGGACTAATAAAGTGTTCTTTGAGGCCAGATAGTATCAGTCATGTGGAATGTTTTCTTCTGCTGGGAAGAGATGACTTTGATGAACCGTCACCATTTTTCCCGAAGCTTTGTCGCACAAGGCTGTAACATTCCACCTGATGACAAGAAGGAAAGGTGCCAGAAACCAGTACTACTTTGCAACTTCCTATGATATCTTTCTCTATCCAGAAATTTTGTATGCTTAGTATCTTGAAGTTTCTATTAAAAAATAGAAAGCGAAGGACACACAGACACACACACCCTTTCTTCTCAAGCCTCAAGAGAACATCTGTAAGTGTATTCTTTAAATTTTTAATCTAATTTTAAAGGCTACACTCCATTGGAATTATTAGAAAATACTGGCTATATTCCCTGTCTAAGTGTATTTTTTAAAATATCTGCCATTTCTGCCACAGGAGAGATTATGATCAGAACCCCAGCACGTCCTCGAAATAGTTTTGCCCATGACACACCTCTGTCCTTGTCCATCCATATGTCTTTGAGTGAGTCTAGAATATAACCAAGAGTCAGAGCGTAATGTCTACCTATAGACTAGTCCAAAAGGGTAAGGATTAGGTAGCCAGTTCCCAGCCCAGGGTTGACATCACCTCCACCCTGCTGTGTACCAGGCACAGACAGATCCTCTCACTGATATTATAGGATGCTGCACTCACACTGGTCCAGGTACCATCTGAACATGACAGAGGCAGGCAGAGATGAAATATCCCTTCAGGAGAATTAATTGTATTATTTTGCTTTGTTTCTAAGTTTTCTCTTTGGACATTGTATGCTTATTTCTGCTTCAAGTTTCACTCATGTATTTATTTATTGCTTTTTGCATAGAAATTTTATATCAGTAGACCAAGGAATTTCTCGAAGTACTGAGAAATGAAAGAAAAATATGAAAAAGGAGATAGGAGTACTTGGTTCCCAGTTGTTCTTGGATTGATATTAATTTCCACTTACAAAAATGATTAATCATTTACATTTATTTTATGCCATATCTGGATATTCTATGTAACATATGTGAATAATGAAGCATACTAAAACAATTAAAACCATATAGTTTGGGGACAAGAAGAGTGTATATAAGTATACACACATATGTATGCCAGACATACATATATGTACATACATATGATTCAGTACAGGTATCAGAATGTATAACCAGATTCCCTTGGAAGACTGATTTTGTCACATGCCCACAAGCTCATAATATTATTACAATCAGTTTTATGTACTTTATCACTATACTAAATCTTATGAAGTAAAATTTTAAGATTTACACTAGGCAGAATTCTAAGATGACCTGCATCCCACACTCTTGTATAAACTGCTCCCCTTGAGTGTGGGTAGAACCTTGATCCTAGCCAATAGAGTATGGAAAGGTAATGGAGTAGTTACTTTCTTCCTTATCTTATATGGCAAAGGTGATGGAATAATTACTCACAGAATATATTATATGTAACACTTTGTCTTAGCGGTCTTGAGAAAGAGAGACTCTCCTGCTGGACTTGGAGAAGCCACCATGTTTTGAAAGGACACATGGGCAGCTTCTATGAGCGGAGTTCAGTTGTTAACCAACAGCTGGCAAAAAAAAAAAGGAGGGGGGGACTTTGGTCATATAACCTCAGGATATAAATTCTGCCAACCACCTGAATACGCTTAAAAGCTGATTCCTCACCAGACAGGCTCCCCAACACAAATGCCACCTAACCTGCGTTTAGATTATAGCCTGTGAGACCCTGAGCATATGCCCAACTGCTCTCCCACAGAAACGAGAAAATAAATGTTTGTTGCTTTAAGCTACTAAGTTTTGTTAATTTTTTACACAGCAATTTATACAAGACGGATGGAAATGTATTATGTAAACAAGTGGTCATAAGTTTATACAATTCTTGTAAATTGTCTCAAATATCTGATTACCTGTCAATTTCAACATCTCTAAAACAACAATCATTCCTATGACCACTTCATAGGAAGTGGTCATAAGTTTATACAATTCTTGTAAATTGTCTCAAATATCTGATTACCTGTCAATTTCAACATCTCTAAAACAACAATCATGGTTTATACAAGATGTCTAGATGCATGTACATGTCATATATGGGTCATGCCCAGATAAATTTCAAGAAGAAATGCATATGGGATGGTCAGTGTGTTAGGCATTATTGTTATGCAGTGATCTAATTGGTGATCAGAACAGAACCAAACCCATGCCAATAAAGAGTAAGCCTGGAACCAAGTCTGCTTATGGGTTTGGAGATGTAGTGTGTTCAGTCTGTGTTCTCTGGGTAGGTTTTCTCAGGGTGAGATATGAAAGGCAAGCTTGTCAAGGACACACGTATTGTTTGAGATCCATACACCTGGGTCTATAATTGTGTCTGAGCAAATGCGTTTGTATTTCCGGGTTGATTATTTCCTTTCATTAAAAATAAGCGATTTAATTTGTTGAGATGTCATGTGAGTAAAGGTAATTTGTGCACTCTTTGTTTATATTCTTAAAAAGAAAGTTGCCTTCCCTTCATCTTTTTTTCTTATTCCTGTTAACTAGAAAATGGCAAAACTGGAGTTGCTAACATGGACCCAGAGGTGAAAGCCATTATATTGAGAATGGCAGAGAAATCCCGCCCTCCTGAACAGTTTGGGAATAAACCTGAGAGAGTAGTAAACTTCCATTTTGTTTAATTCATTGGATTTTGAGTTTCTTTTGTTTGAAGACCTAAAGGATTCTTACTTTGAACCCTAACTACTAGATTAATTATAGAGTGGTCACCTAGACCGATCTTTCCTGTTTTTCTCCCTGGTCACGAGGTACCTTGGTAACATTTCCGCCTCATAACTCCCTGTTGCTTACTCCAAACTTTCAAAATACGCAGACCTGTAAGAAGTTCCAGAGCCCAGACTTTTGAAGTCTTGACATCTTCCTGCTCATGACTCTCTGTTTTTATGTTTTACTTATTTATTTTTTAATATTTATTTTATTTATTTATTTGGTTGTGCCAGGTCTTAGTTGCAACTCGCAGGTTCCTTAGTTGGGGCATGTGAACTTTTAGTTGTAGCGTACATGTGGGATCTAGTTTTTAAAAATGTATTTTGAGTCACAATATAGGGTAATAATTAAAAACATAAGACAAAGTAAAAGTCATATATGAAGAGAATGTTGAGTGAGAAGAGAAAAGCACAGAAAAGAATGAACAGATGCTATGGATTGACATTTGAGGAAAGGTAAAGGAAAAGTTTCAATAAAGGACATTGGAGATGTATCCAGAGGTTAGAAGGAGAACTCTGAGAGAACGATGCTATGGAAGCAAAGGAAGAGACAAAGGAAAGTGAAGGGTTGGGAGGGAAATGTTAAAGTTGGCTTGTAACCTAGTCATTCCTGTCATCAGAGATTCAACTCGGGAGAAAGAAAAGGATGCAGATGGGCAGGTGGCCTGGTCTACTCTCTTTGTCACCTGGTCCTCTGATATCTGCCCTGAGGAAGACCTCATCTCTGAAATACCCTTAGCAGGATGTTGATGGCTAAGATAACCTATAGGCAATTGGACCCAGTATCTAGGAGGAATAGCAGCCTAGAGAATGTGACGTAAGCTGCACAACACTTAACTGGTTATAAAATGGAGATATTTATAATTTAAATAATCCCACTCTGTTAGGTGACCACGGACCTCATTAGAGACCTCATCTATTACTCTGAATCAGAGGTGCATGACTGATGCAGGAAGACAGGACCCCGAGGAGCTGCCCTTGAAGTCCCAGACTCCTCTCTACTTCAACTAAGCATTGATATTACTGGTAATACTAAACATTATCAGGAAAATACCTGATCCTATTAGTCTGATTTGACAATAAGGTCCTATGTGTTCGCGCACAGTCAATATTGTCAAAATGTTTCATGGAATCCAGAAAAATAATGCTTAAAAATATTGGTTGGATTTAGTTTTTAATTTGGGCAAGCATCAGTGGGCAATCACTGGTGACCTTTGCTGTGGGCAAGATTTTAGTTGACTGTGGATGAAATAAGGAATGATAAAGTAGAGAGGGTCATTCTAGCATCATCCATTAAGCAGGTGAACTGAGAATGAAAGGCAGGAAGCATATTTTCTCTGGGAAAATATCCAAAGAAGAATGGATTTTTTCCTTTCCTTCCTTCCTCCCTCCCTTCCTTCCTTCCTTCCTTGCATCCTTCCTTCCTTCCTTCCTTTTTTCCTTCCTTCCTTCCCTCTTTAGTTAATGAGAGAAGGGGAGAGGGCACCAGATCAAGAGCATAGATTAAGGGTTTTTCTATGGACAGAAAGAGGAGCATCTCTTACTCTGAGATCGGCAGGAAGTAGCAAAGACAAATACAGATCCTGGGAACTTTTGAAACTGCAGTAAGTTGGAGGATGTCATTTCTGATGACCTCTACTGTTTCAGTCACATAAGTGACAAAGATGGGGTTAAATTTCGGCTGTGAAATTAGCATAAGACTAAAATTTCAGTCGAGCAAATGAACACAATTAGGGGATTAAAAAATAAATCAATGAAAGTCATCTGAAATGCATTCATTATTGGATTTCATGACATTAAAGCCTTATATATAACAGAATTATTCTACCTCCTAGTACTCCTTTCTTATACACTGAGACCACTGTAACTTGTCCATATGAAATCCAATGTAAAAAGTTCTCTCCTTTGAACTTCTTTATGCAATTAAACCAAACTATTAGTATTTATTTTGGACTTTGAAAATTCAGCAAGCTAATTTTCTGTCTCTAAACTTCTGGCGTGTCAGTTCTTGTGGGACTTTTCCAAAGTCTAATTTTCAATAACGGCTACCCTCTCTTGTTTTGTGGCTTTTGCTAAAAGTATCTTAAAAATATTTTATTAATCTCACTCTGCCTGCCACATCCCGGAAGCTAGGTCATGGAGGTTTTCTTTTATTTTTTTCCTTGTCTTAGTTTCAAAAAGTGACATTTTATATGTTATAAGAAAGAGAAGACAAAAACCTCTATTCCTTTACAACATTTTATAATACCCTCTCCTACTCCCAATGAAAGCTTCTTCTCCCTCTTTCTCCACAACCAAGATAATAGAGCATCACATCAAGAGATATAAGAGCAGGCAGTCAATTTGTAAGGAGGCCTGAAACATTATACCAAATACATCAGTGTAATATAAATCAGTCCCAAACAAGCACTCTCATGTATACACATCTATATTTATGGAATACTTTTCCATTTACATAATGCAGTCTCAGTGGTTGAAAATTCTGTAACAGAGGAATGCAGAGCCTAATGCTATTTCCCAGAATAAGTTATATTTAATTTAAACTTTAAATCCTTCAAAGATCTCATAACAATTTGTCCATTTTAGGAAAAAAAAGAAAAAGTAAAACAAACTGAACAGAATTACAATTAGGTAAAATGGAGAAAGACTTACCAATTCTTTTTTATCATTGTCTATTTTTGTTAGTGTAAAGAAATCTGGTTTTATTTGGAATTAAAATATAGTATATAATGTAATAATTCATAAATAAGTAGTGATAGAAAATAATATAATGATTAAAAAATAAATTAGAAGTAATATGTATCAATACAAAGTGAGTTTCTTCCCATTTTCTCTAAATAAATTTTAATAATTTAAAATTTTTAGTTTTAAAAGAAATAATTTATTATACTCTCTGGTGACTCCTTGCTTCAAGGTGTCAGATATTGATCCTGATATCTCTTCTATTTCTCTAAGTGGCCAATTACCCTTATGAAATATTCAATTCAGCTAAATATTTAGGGCTTGGATGACACCCACTTCTCTAACTGCCCACCCTTCCCCCAAGGCCATTATTAGTTGAACAGAATGACACCAATTTATTTTCATTCAGCAAACAAAATGGGGGAAGTGGAGACAAAATATTATAAG